>NC_092001.1:27882994-27991958 GCF_044704955.1 Pristiophorus japonicus | reverse complement strand
AACCCCCTCTCCAACGTCCGACCCCCGGGGACATTGACACTCAGCACCCTCTCCTACCGCCGGGACACTGACCCACAGCCCCCCTCTCCTACCCCTGGGGTACACTGTCCCTCAGCCCCCTCTCCTACCCCCGGGACACTGACCCTCAGCCCCCTCTCCTATCCCCGACGCCCGGGACACTGAACCTCAGCCCCCTATCCTATACCTGACACCCGGGACACTGAACCTCAACCCCCTCTCCAACGTCCGACCCCCGGGGACATTGACACTCAGCACCCTCTCCTACCGCCGGGACACTGACCCACAGCCCCCTCTCCTACCCCTGGGGTACACTGTCCCTCAGCCCCCTCTCCTACCCCCGGGACACTGACCCTCAGCCCCCTCTCCTATCCCCGACGCCCGGGACACTGAACCTCAGCCCCCTATCCTATACCTGACACCCGGGACACTGAACCTCAGCCCCCTCTCCCAACCCCGACCCCCGGGGACAGTGACTCTCAGCCCCCTCTCCTACCCCCGACCCCCGGGACACTGACCCTCAGCCACCTCTCCTACCCCCGGGACACTGACCCTCAGCCCCCGCTCCTACCTCCGAACCCCCGAACACTGACCCTCAGCAACCTCTCCTACCCCCGACCCCCGGGGACACTGACCCTCAGCCCACTCTCCTACCCCCGACCCCCTGGGCACTGACCCTCAGCACCCTCTCTCACCCCGGACCCCCGGGACACTGACCCTCAGCCCCCTCTCTCACCCCACTCCCCTGGGACGCTGACCCTCAGCCCCCTCCCCTACCCCCGACCCCTGGGACACTGACCCTCAGCCGCCTCTCCTACCCCCGATCCCCGGTGTCACTGACCCTCAGCCCCCTCTCCTACGCCCGGGACACTGACCCTCAGCCCCCTCTCCTACCCCCGGGTGACACAGAACCTCAGCCCCCTCTCCTATCCCCGGGACACTGACCCCCAGCCCCCTCTCCTACCCCCAGGGGACACTGACCCTCAGCCCCCTCTCCTACCGCCGACGCCCTGGGCACTGACCCTCAGCACCCTCTCCTACCCCCGACCCCCGGGACACTGACCCTCAGCCACCTCTCCTACCCCCGGGACACTGACCCTCAGCCCCCGCTCCTACCTCCGAACCCCCGAACACTGACCCTCAGCAACCTCTCCTACCCCCGACCCCCGGGGACACTGACCCTCAGCCCACTCTCCTACACCCGACCCCCTGGGCACTGACCCTCAGCACCCTCTCTCACCCCGGACCACCGGGACACTGACCCTCAGCCCCCTCTCTCACCCCACTCCCCTGGGACGCTGACCCTCAGCCCCCTCCCCTACCCCCGACCCCTGGGACACTGACCCTCAGCCGCCTCTCCTACCCCCGATCCCCGGTGTCACTGACCCTCAGCCCCCTCTCCTACGCCCGGGACACTGACCCTCTGCCCCCTCTCCTACCCCCGGGTGACACAGAACCTCAGCCCCCTCTCCTATCCCCGGGACACTGACCCCCAGCCCCCTCTCCTACCCCCAGGGGACACTGACCCTCAGCCCCCTCTCCTACCGCCGACGCCCTGGGCACTGACCCTCAGCACCCTCTCCTACACTCGACCCCCTGGGCACTGACCCTCAGCACCCTCTCTCACCCCCGACCATCCGGGGACACTGACACTCAGCCCGCTATCCTACGCCCTACCCCCGGTGGACACTGACCATCAGCCCACTCTCCTACTCCCGGGACACTGACCCTCAGCACCCACTCCTACCTCCGGGACATTGACCCTCAGTCCCCTCTCGTGCCCCCGAACCCGGGGACACTGACCCTCAGCCCCCTCTACTACGCCCGGGATACTGACCCTCAGCCCCCTCTCCTATCCCCGACGCCCGGGACACTGACCCTCAGCACCCTCTCGTACCCCTGACCCCCGGGACACTGACCATCAGCCACCTCTCCTATCCCCGACACCCGGGACACTGACCCTAAGCCCCTTCTCCTACCTCCGACACCCCGGACACTGACCCTCAACCCACTCTCCTACCCACGGGACACTGACCCTCAGCAACCTCTCCTAACCCCGACCCCCTGTGCACTGACGCTCAGCACTCTCTCTCAACCCCGACCCCCGGGACACTGACCCTCAGCCCCCTCTCTCACCCCACACTCCTGGGATACTGACCCTCAGCCCCCTACACTACCCGCGACCCCCGTGACACTGACCCTCAGCCCCCTCTCCTACCCCGACACCCGGGACACTGACCCTCAGCACCCTCTCCTACACTCGACCCCCTGGGCACTGACCCTCAGCACCCTCTCTCACCCCCGACCCCCGGGGACACTGACCCTCAGCCCACTCTCCTACCCACGGGACACTGACCCTAAGCAACCTCTCCTAACCCCCGACCCCCGGGGACACTGACCCTCAGCACCCTCTCTCACCCCCGACCCCCGGGGACACTGACCCTCAGCCCCCTACTCTACCCGCGACCCCCGTGACACTGACCCTCAGCCCCCTCTCCTACCCCGACACCGGGGACACTGACCCTCAGCCCCCTCTCCTACCCCCGACCCCCGGGGACACTGACCCTCAGCCCCCTCTCCTACCCCCGACCTCCGGGGACACTGACTCTCAGCCTCCTCTCCTAGCCCCGACACTCGGGGGACACTGACTCTCAGCCCACTCTCCTACCCCCGACCCCCGGGGCACACTGACCCTCAGTCCCTTCTCCTATCCCCGAACCCCGGGGGACACTGACCCTCAGCCCCCTCTCCTACACTCGACCCCCTGGGCACTGACCCTCAGCACCCTCTCTCACCCGCGACCCCCGGGGACACTGACCCTCAGCCCGCTATCCTACGCCCTAACCCCGGTGGACACTGACCATCAGCCCCCTCTCCTACGCCCGGGACACTGACCCTCAGCCCCCTCTCCTACCCCCGGGTGACACAGAACCTCAGCCCCCTCTCCTATCCCCGGGACACTGACCCCCAGCCCCCTCTCCTACCCCCAGGGGACACTGACCCTCAGCCCCCTCTCCTACCGCCGACGCCCTGGGCACTGACCCTCAGCACCCTCTCCTACACTCGACCCCCTGGGCACTGACCCTCAGCACCCTCTCTCACCCCCGACCATCCGGGGACACTGACACTCAGCCCGCTATCCTACGCCCTACCCCCGGTGGACACTGACCATCAGCCCACTCTCCTACTCCCGGGACACTGACCCTCAGCACCCACTCCTACCTCCGGGACATTGACCCTCAGTCCCCTCTCGTACCCCCGAACCCGGGGACACTGACCCTCAGCCCCCTCTCCTACCCCCGGGATACTGACCCTCAGCCCCCACTTCTATCCCCGACGCCCGGGACACTGACCCTCAGCACCCTCTCGTACCCCTGACCCCCGGGACACTGACCATCAGCCCCCTCTCCTATCCCCGACACCCGGGACACTGACCCTAAGCCCCTTCTCCTACCTCCGACACCCCAGACACTGATCCTCAGCCCACTCTCCTACCCACGGGACACTGACCCTCAGCAACCTCTCCTAACCCCCGACCCCCGGGGACACTGACCCTCAGCACCCTCTCTCACACCAGACCCCCGGGGACACGGACCCTCAGCCCGCTATCCTACGCACTACCCCGGTGGACACTGACCATCAGCCCCCTCTCCTACTCCCGGGTCACTGACCCTCAGCACCCACTCCTACCTCCTGGACATTGACCCTCAGCCCCCTCTCCTATCCCCGACGCCCGGGACACTGACCCTCAGCACCCTCTCGTACCCCTGACCCCCGGGACACTGACCCTCAGCCCGCTCTCCTAACCCCGACTCCCGGGATACTGACACTCAGCCCCCTCTCCTACCCCCGGGGGACACTGACGCTCAGCCCGCTCTCCTATCCTTGGGACACTGACCCTCAGCCTCCTCTCCTACCCCCAGGGGACACTGACCCTCAGCCCCCTATCCTACGCCCTACCCCCGGGGGACACTGACCCTCAGCCCTCTCTCCAACGCCCGGGACACTGACCCTCAGCCCCCTCTCCTACCCCCGGGAAACTGACCCTCAGCCCCCTCTCCTACCCCCGGGGGACACTGACCCACAGCCCCCTCTCCTATCATTGGGACACTGACCCTCAGCCCCCTCTCCTACCCCCAGGGGACACTGACCCTCAGCCACCTACCTACGGCCTACCCCCGGGGGACACTGACCATCAGCCTTCTCACCTACCCCCGGGACACTGACACTCAGCACCCTCTCCTACTACCGGGACACTGACCCTCAGCCCCCTCTCGTACCCCCGAACCCGGGGACACTGACCCTCAGCCCCCTCTCCTACCCCCGGGACACTGACCCTCAGCCCCCTCTCCTATCCCCGACGCCCGGGGACACTGACCCTCAGCCCCCTCTACGACAGCCGACCCCCGGGACACTGACCCTCAGCCCCCTCTCCTACCCTCAGCCCCCGGTACACTGACACTCAGACACCCTCTCCTACCCTCGGGCCACTGACCCTCAGCCCCCTCTCCTCGCCCCGAACCCCGGGGACACTGACCCTCAGCCCTCACTCCTGCCCCCGAGTGACACTGACCCTCAGCCCCCTCTCCTACCCCCGACCCCCGGGACACTGACGCTCAGCACCCTCTCCTATACCCGACCCCCTGGGCACTGACACTCAGCACCCTCTCTCACCCCCGACCCCCGGGACACTGACCCTCAGCCCCCGCTCTCACCCCACACCCCTGGGATACTGACCCTCAGCCCCCTCCCCTAACCCCGACCCACGGGACACTGAGCCTCAGCCCCCTCTCCTACCCCCGAGCCCCGGGGACACTGACCCTCAGCCCCCTCTCCTACGCCCGGGACACTGACACTCAGCCCCGTGTCCTACCCCCGGGAAACTGACCCTCAGCCCCCTCTCCTACCCCCGGGAGACAATGATCCTCAGCCCCCTCTCCTATCCTTGGGACACTGACCCTCAGCCCTCTCTCCTACCCCCAGGGGACACTGACCCTCAGCCCCCTATCCTACGCCCTACCCCCGGGGGACACTGACCATCAGCCTTCTCAACTACCCGCGGGACACTGACCCTCAGCACCCTCTCCTACCCCCGGGACACTGACCCTCATCCCCCTCTCGTACCCCCTAACCCGGGGACACTGACCCTCAGCCCACTCTCCTACCCCCGGGACACTGACCCTCAGCCCCGTCTCCTATCCCCGACGCCCGGGGACACTGACCCTCAGCCCCCTCTACTACAGCCGACCCCCGGACACTGACCCTCAGCCCCCTCTCCTACCTCCGACCCCCGGGCACTGACCCTCAGCCCCCTCTCCTACCCCCGGGTCACTGACACTCAGCACCCTCTCCTACCCCCGACCCCCGGGGACACTGATCCTCAGCCCCCTCTCCTACCCACGACCCCCTGGGCACTGACCCTCAGCACACTTTCTCACCCCCGACCCCCGGGACACTGACCCTCAGCCCCCTCTCTCACCCCACACCCCTGGGACACTGACCCTCAGCCGCCTCCCCTACCCCCGACCCACGGGACACGGACCCTCAGCCCCCTCTCCTACCCCCGACACTGGGGACACTGACCCTCAGCCCCCTCTCCTACCCCCGACCCCCGGGACACTGACCCTCAGCCCCCTCTCCGACCCTCGACCCCCGGGACACTGACCCACAGCCGCCTCACCTACCCCCGACAACACTGACACTCAGCACCCTCTCCTACCCCCGACGACACTGACCCTCAGCACCCTCTCCTACCCCCGGGACACTGACCCTCAGTCCCCTCTCCTACCCCCGGGGGACAATGTCCCTCAGCCCACTCTCCTACCCCCGGGACACTGAACCTCAGCCCCCTCTCCTACCCCTGACCCCCGGGACACTGACCTTCAGCCCACTCTCCTAACCCCGACCCCCGGGGACACTGACCCTCAGCCCTTTCTCCTACCCCCTACCCCTGCGACACTGACCCTCAGCCGCCTCTCCTACCTCCGAACACCCGGACACTGATCCTCAGCCACCTCTCCTACCCCCGACCCCCTGGGCACTGACCCTCAGCACCATCTCTCAACCCGACCCCCGGGACACTGACCCTCAGCCTCCTCTCTCACCCCACACCACTGGCACACTGACACTCAGCCCCCTCCCCTACCCCCGACCCCCGGGACACTGACCCTCAGCCCCCTCTCCTACCCCCGACCCCCCGGACACTGAACCTCAGCCCCCTCTCCTACACTCGACCCCCTGGGCACTGACCCTCAGCACCATCTCTCACCCCCGACCCCCGGGGACACTGACCCTCAGCCCGCTATCCTACGCCCTACCTCCGGTGGACACTGACCATCAGCCCCCTCTCCTACTCCCGGGACACTGACCCTCAGCACCCACTCCTACCTCCGGGACATTGACCCTCAGTCCCCTCTCGTACCCCCGAACCCGGGGACACTGACCCTCAGCCCCCTCTCCTACCCCCGGGACACTGACCCTCAGCAACCTCTCGTACCCCTGACCCCCGAGACACTGACCATCAGCCCCCTCTCCTATCCCCGACACCCGGGACACTGATCCTAAGCCCCTTCTCCTACCTCCGACACCACGGACACTGACCCTCAGCCCACTCTCCTACCCACGGGACACTGACCCTCAGCTACCTCTCCTAACCCCCGGCCCCCGGGGATACTGACCCTCAGCACCCTCTCTCACCCCCGACCCCCGGGGACACTGACCCTCAGCCCGCTATCCTACGCACTGCCCCCGGTGGACACTGACCATCAGCCCCCTCTCCTACTCCCGGGACACTGACCCTCAGCACCCACTCCTACCTCCGGGACATTGACCCTCAGCCCCCTCTCCTATCCCCGACGCCCGGGACACTGACCCTCAGCACCCTCTCGTACCCCTGACCCCCGGGACACTGACCCTCAGCCCGCTCTCCTAACCCCGACTCCCGGGATACTGACACTCAGCCCCCTCTCCTACCCCCGGGGGACACTGACCCTCAGCCCCCTCTCCTATCCTTGGGACACTGACCCTCAGCCTCCTCTCCTACCCCCAGGGGACACTGACCCTCAGCCCCCTATCCTACGCCCTACCCCCGGGGGACACTGACCCTCAGCCCCCTCTCCAACGCCCGGGACACTGACACTCAGCCCCCTCTCCTACCCCCGGGAAACTGACCCTCAGCCCCCTCTCCTACGCCCGGGGGACACTGACCCTCAGCCCCCTCTCCTATCATTGGGACACTGACCCTCAGCCTCCTCTCCTACCCCCAGGGGACACTGACCCTCAGCCCCCTATCCTACGCCCTACCCCCGGGGGACACTGACCCTCAGCCCCCTCTCCAACGCCCGGGACACTGACACTCAGCCCCCTCTCCTACCCCCGGGAAACTGACCCTCAGCCCCCTCTCCTACCCCCAGGGGACACTGACCTTCAGCCCCCTACCTACGCCCTACCCCCGGGGGACACTGACCATCAGCCTTCTCACCTACCCCCGGGACACTGACACTCAGCACCCTCTCCTACTCCCGGGACACTGACCCTCAGCCCCCTCTCGTACCCCCGAACCCGGGGACACTGACCCTCAGCCCCCTCTCCTACCCCCGGGACACTGACCCTCAGCCGCCTCTCCTATCCCCGACGCCCGGGGACACTGACCCTCAGTCCCCTCTACTACAGCCGACCCCCGGGACACTGACCCTCAGCCCCCTCTCCTACCTCCGACCCCCGGGCACTGACCCTCAGCCCCCTCTCCTACCCCGGGGTCACTGACGCTCAGCACCCTCTCCTACCCCCGACCCCCGGGGACACTGATCCTCAGCCCCCTCTCCTACCCACGACCCCCTGGGCACTGACCCTCAGCACACTTTCTCACCACCGACCCCCGGGACACTGACCCTCAGCCCCCTCTCTCACCCCACACCCCTGGGACACTGACCCTCAGCCCCCTCCCCTACACCCGACCCACGGGACACGGACCCTCAGCCCCCTCTCCTACCCCCGACACTCGGGACACTGACCCTCACCCCCCTCTCCTACCCCCGACTCCGGGACAATGACCCTCAGCCCCCTCTCCAACCCTCGAACCCCGGGACACTGACCCTCAGCCCCCTCACCTACCCCCGACGACACTGACCCTCAGCACCCTCTCCTACCCTCGGGACACTGACCCTCAGCCCCCTCTCCTACCCCTGACCCCCGGGACACTGACCTTCAGCCGACTCTCCTAACCCCGACCCCCGGGGACACTGACCCTCAGCCCCCTCTCCTACCCCCTACCCCTGCGACACTGACCCTCAGCCGCCTCTCCTACCTCCGAACCCCCGGACACTGATCCTCAGCCACCTCTCCTACCCCCGACCACCTGGGCACCGACCCTCAGCACCCTCTCTCAACCCGACCCCCGGGACACCGACCCTCAGCCTCCTCTCTCACCCCACACCACTGGCACACTGACCCTCAGCCCCCTCCCCTACCCCCGACCCCCGGGACACTGACCCTCAGCCCCCTCTCCTACCCCCGACCCCCCGGACACTGAACCTCAGCCCCCTCTCCTACCCCCGGGACACTGAACCTTAACCCCCTCTCCTACCCCCGACCCTGACCCTCACTCTCCTCTCCAAACACCGACCCCCGGGACACTGACCCTCATCCCCCTCTCCTACCCCCTAACCCGGGGACACTGACCCTCAGCCCACTCTCCTACCCCCGGGACACTGACCCTCAGCCCCGTCTCCTATCCCCGACGCCCGGGGACACTGACCCTCAGCCCCCTCTACTACAGCCGACCACCGGACACTGACCCTCAGCCCCCTCTCCTAACTCCGACCCCCGGGCACTGACCCTCAGCCCCCTCTCCTACCCCCGGGTCACTGACACTCAGCACCCTCTCCTACCCCCGACCCCCGGGGACACTGATCCTCAGCCCCCTCTCCTACCCACGACCCCCTGGGCACTGACCCTCAGCACACTTTCTCACCCCCGACCCCCGGGACACTGACCCTCAGCCCCCTCTCTCACCCCACACCCCTGGGACACTGACCCTCAGCCGCCTCCCCTACCACCGACCCACGGGACACGGACCCTCAGCCACCTCTCCTACCCCCGACACTCGGGACACTGACCCTCAGCCCCCTCTCCTACCCCCGACCCCCGGGACACTGACCATCAGCCCCCTCTCCGACCCTCGACCCCCGGGACACTGACCCACAGCCGCCTCACCTACCCCCGACAACACTGACACTCAGCACCCTCTCCTACCCCCGACGACACTGACCCTCAGCACCCTCTCCTACCCCCGGGACACTGACCCTCAGTCCCCTCTCCTACCCCCGGGGGACAATGTCCCTCAGCCCACTCTCCTACCCCCGGGACACTGAACCTCAGCCCCCTCTCCTACCCCTGACCCCCGGGACACTGACCTTCAGTCCACTCTCCTAACCCCGACCCCCGGGGACACTGACCCTCAGCCCCCTCTCCTACCCCCTACCCCTGCGACACTGACCCTCAGCCGCCTCTCCGACCTCCGAACACCCGGACACTGATCCTCAGCCACCTCTCCTACCCCCGACCCCCCGGGCACTGACCCTCAGCACCCTCTCTCAACCCGACCCCCGGGACACTGACCCTCAGCCTCCTCTCTCACCCCACACCACTGGCACACTGACCCTCAGCCCCCTCCCCTACCCCCGACCCCCGGGACAATGACCCTCAGCCCCCTCTCCTACCCCCGACCCCCCGGACACTGAACCTCAGCCCCCTCTCCTACACTCGACCCCCTGGGCAATGACCCTCAGCACCCTCTCTCACCCCCGACCCCCGGGGACACTGACCCTCAGCCCGCTATCCTACGCCCTACCTCCGGTGGACACTGACCATCAGCCCCCTCTCCTACTCCCGGGACACTGACCCTCAGCACCCACTCCTACCTCCGGGACATTGACCCTCAGTCCCCTCTCGTACCCCCGAACCCGGGGACACTGACCCTCAGCCCCCTCTCCTACCCCCGGGATACTGACCCTCAGCCCCCTCTCCTATCCCCGACGCCCGGGACACTGACCCTCAGCACCCTCTCGTACCCCTGACCCCCGAGACACTGACCATCAGCCCCCTCTCCTATCCCCGACACCCGGGACACTGATCCTAAGCCCCTTCTCCTACCTCCGACACCACGGACACTGACCCTCAGCCCACTCTCCTACCCACGTGACACTGACCCTCAGCAACCTCTCCTAACCCCCGACCCCCGGGGATACTGACCCTCAGCACCCTCTCTCACCCCCGACCCCCGGGGACACTGACCCTCAGCGCGCTATCCTACGCACTGCCCCCGGTGGACACTGACCATCAGCCCCCTCTCCTACTCCCGGGACACTGACCCTCAGCACCCACTCCTACCTCCGGGACATTGACCCTCAGCCCCCTCTCCTATCCCCGACGCCCGGGACACTGACCCTCAGCACCCTCTCGTACCCCTGACCCCCGGGACACTGACCCTCAGCCCGCTCTCCTAACCCCGACTCCCGGGATACTGACACTCAGCCCCCTCTCCTACCCCCGGGGGACACTGACCCTCAGCCCCCTCTCCTATCCTTGGGACACTGACCCTCAGCCTCCTCTCCTACCCCCAGGGGACACTGACCCTCAGCCCCCTATCCTACGCCCTACCCCCGGGGGACACTGACCCTCAGCCCCCTCTCCAACGCCCGGGACACTGACACTCAGCCCCCTCTCCTACCCCCGGGAAACTGACCCTCAGCCCCCTCTCCTACGCCCGGCGGACACTGACCCTCAGCCCCCTCTCCTATCATTGGGACACTGACCCTCAGCCTCCTCTCCTACCCCCAGGGGACACTGACCCTCAGCCCCCTATCCTACGCCCTACCCCCGGGGGATACTGACCCACAGCCCCCTCTCCAACGCCCGGGACACTGACACTCAGCCCCCTCTCCTACCCCCGGGAAACTGACCCTCAGCCCCCTCTCCTACCCCCAGGGGACACTGACCTTCAGCCCCCTACCTACGCCCTACCCCCGGGGGACACTGACCATCAGCCTTCTCACCTACCCCCGGGACACTGACACTCAGCACCCTCTCCTACTCCCGGGACACTGACCCTCAGCCCCCTCTCGTACCCCCGAACCCGGGGACACTGACCCTCAGCCCCCTCTCCTACCCCCGGGACACTGACCCTCAGCCGCCTCTCCTATCCCCGACGCCCGGGGACACTGACCCTCAGTCCCCTCTACTACAGCCGACCCCCGGGACACTGACCCTCAGCCCCCTCTCCTGCATCCGACCCCCGGGCACTGACCCTCAGCCCCCTCTCCTACCCCGGGGTCACTGACGCTCAGCACCCTCTCCTACCCCCGACCCCCGGGGACACTGATCCTCAGCCCCCTCTCCTACCCACGACCCCCTGGGCACTGACCCTCAGCACACTTTCTCACCCCCGACCCCCGGGACACTGACCCTCAGCCCCCTCTCTCACCCCACACCCCTGGGACACTGACCCTCAGCCCCCTCCCCTACACCCGACCCACGGGACACGGACCCTCAGCCCCCTCTCCTACCCCCGACACTCGGGACACTGACCCTCACCCCCCTCTCCTACCCCCGACTCCGGGACAATGACCCTCAGCCCCCTCACCTACCCCCGACGACACTGACCCTCAGCACCCTCTCCTACCCCCGACGACACTGACCCTCAGCACCCTCTCCTACCCTCGGGACACTGACCCTCAGCCCCCTCTCCTACCCCTGACCCCCGGGACACTGACCTTCAGCCGACTCTCCTAACCCCGACCCCCGGGGACACTGACCCTCAGCCCCCTCTCCTACCCCCTACCCCTGCGACACTGACCCTCAGCCGCCTCTCCTACCTCCGAACCCCCGGACACTGATCCTCAGCCACCTCTCCTACCCCCGACCACCTGGGCACCGACCCTCAGCACCCTCTCTCAACCCGACCCCCGGGACACCGACCCTCAGCCTCCTCTCTCACCCCACACCACTGGCACACTGACCCTCAGCCCCCTCCCCTACCCCCGACCCCCGGGACACTGACCCTCAGCCCCCTCTCCTACCCCCGACCCCCCGGACACTGAACCTCAGCCCCCTCTCCTACCCCCGGGACACTGAACCTTAACCCCCTCTCCTACCCCCGACGCTGACCCTCACTCTCCTCTCCAAACACCGACCCACGGGACACTGAGCCTCAGCCCCCTCTCCTACCCCCGAGCCCCGGGACACTGACCCTCAGCCCCCTCTCTCATCCCCGACCCCCGGGACACTAACCCTCAGCCCCCTCTCTCAACCCGACCCCCGGGACACTGACCACCAGCCCCCTCTCTCACTCCTGGCACTGACCCTCTGCCCCCTCTCCTGCACTCGGGGGACACTGACCCTCAGCCCCCTCTCCTACGCCCTATCCCCGGGGGACACTGACCATCAGCCCCCTCTCCTACCCCCGGGGACACTGAGCTCAACCCCCTCTCCAACGTCCGACCCCCGGGGACATTGACACTCAGCACCCTCTCCTACCGCCGGGACACTGACCCACAGCCCCCTCTCCTACCCCTGGGGTACACTGTCCCTCAGCCCCCTCTCCTACCCCCGGGACACTGACCCTCAGCCCCCTCTCCTATCCCCGACGCCCGGGACACTGAACCTCAGCCCCCTATCCTATACCTGACACCCGGGACACTGAACCTCAACCCCCTCTCCAACGTCCGACCCCCGGGGACATTGACACTCAGCACCCTCTCCTACCGCCGGGACACTGACCCACAGCCCCCTCTCCTACCCCTGGGGTACACTGTCCCTCAGCCCCCTCTCCTACCCCCGGGACACTGACCCTCAGCCCCCTCTCCTATCCCCGACGCCCGGGACACTGAACCTCAGCCCCCTATCCTATACCTGACACCCGGGACACTGAACCTCAGCCCCCTCTCCCAACCCCGACCCCCGGGGACAGTGACTCTCAGCCCCCTCTCCTACCCCCGACCCCCGGGACACTGACCCTCAGCCACCTCTCCTACCCCCGGGATACTGACCCTCAGCCCCCGCTCCTACCTCCGAACCCCCGAACACTGACCCTCAGCAACCTCTCCTACCCCCGACCCCCGGGGACACTGACCCTCAGCCCACTCTCCTACCCCCGACCCCCTGGGCACTGACCCTCAGCACCCTCTCTCACCCCGGACCCCCGGGACACTGACCCTCAGCCCCCTCTCTCACCCCACTCCCCTGGGACGCTGACCCTCAGCCCCCTCCCCTACCCCCGACCCCTGGGACACTGACCCTCAGCCGCCTCTCCTACCCCCGATCCCCGGTGTCACTGACCCTCAGCCCCCTCTCCTACGCCCGGGACACTGACCCTCAGCCCCCTCTCCTACCCCCGGGTGACACAGAACCTCAGCCCCCTCTCCTATCCCCGGGACACTGACCCCCAGCCCCCTCTCCTACCCCCAGGGGACACTGACCCTCAGCCCCCTCTCCTACCGCCGACGCCCTGGGCACTGACCCTCAGCACCCTCTCCTACCCCCGACCCCCGGGACACTGACCCTCAGCCACCTCTCCTACCCCCGGGACACTGACCCTCAGCCCCCGCTCCTACCTCCGAACCCCCGAACACTGACCCTCAGCAACCTCTCCTACCCCCGACCCCCGGGGACACTGACCCTCAGCCCACTCTCCTACCCCCGACCCCCTGGGCACTGACCCTCAGCACCCTCTCTCACCCCGGACCCCCGGGACACTGACCCTCAGCCCCCTCTCTCACCCCACTCCCCTGGGACGCTGACCCTCAGCCCCCTCCCCTACCCCCGACCCCTGGGACACTGACCCTCAGCCGCCTCTCCTACCCCCGATCCCCGGTGTCACTGACCCTCAGCCCCCTCTCCTACGCCCGGGACACTGACCCTCTGCCCCCTCTCCTACCCCCGGGTGACACAGAACCTCAGCCCCCTCTCCTATCCCCGGGACACTGACCCCCAGCCCCCTCTCCTACCCCCAGGGGACACTGACCCTCAGCCCCCTCTCCTACCGCCGACGCCCTGGGCACTGACCCTCAGCACCCTCTCCTACACTCGACCCCCTGGGCACTGACCCTCAGCACCCTCTCTCACCCCCGACCATCCGGGGACACTGACACTCAGCCCGCTATCCTACGCCCTACCCCCGGTGGACACTGACCATCAGCCCACTCTCCTACTCCCGGGACACTGACCCTCAGCACCCACTCCTACCTCCGGGACATTGACCCTCAGTCCCCTCTCGTGCCCCCGAACCCGGGGACACTGACCCTCAGCCCCCTCTACTACGCCCGGGATACTGACCCTCAGCCCCCTCTCCTATCCCCGACGCCCGGGACACTGACCCTCAGCACCCTCTCGTACCCCTGACCCCCGGGACACTGACCATCAGCCACCTCTCCTATCCCCGACACCCGGGACACTGACCCTAAGCCCCTTCTCCTACCTCCGACACCCCGGACACTGACCCTCAACCCACTCTCCTACCCACGGGACACTGACCCTCAGCAACCTCTCCTAACCCCGACCCCCTGTGCACTGACGCTCAGCACTCTCTCTCAACCCCGACCCCCGGGACACTGACCCTCAGCCCCCTCTCTCACCCCACACTCCTGGGATACTGACCCTCAGCCCCCTACACTACCCGCGACCCCCGTGACACTGACCCTCAGCCCCCTCTCCTACCCCGACACCCGGGACACTGACCCTCAGCACCCTCTCCTACACTCGACCCCCTGGGCACTGACCCTCAGCACCCTCTCTCACCCCCGACCCCCGGGGACACTGACCCTCAGCCCACTCTCCTACCCACGGGACACTGACCCTAAGCAACCTCTCCTAACCCCCGACCCCCGGGGACACTGACCCTCAGCACCCTCTCTCACCCCCGACCCCCGGGGACACTGACCCTCAGCCCCCTACTCTACCCGCGACCCCCGTGACACTGACCCTCAGCCCCCTCTCCTACCCCGACACCGGGGACACTGACCCTCAGCCCCCTCTCCTACCCCCGACCCCCGGGGACACTGACCCTCAGCCCCCTCTCCTACCCCCGACCTCCGGGGACACTGACTCTCAGCCTCCTCTCCTAGCCCCGACACTCGGGGGACACTGACTCTCAGCCCACTCTCCTACCCCCGACCCCCGGGGCACACTGACCCTCAGTCCCTTCTCCTATCCCCGAACCCCGGGGGACACTGACCCTCAGCCCCCTCTCCTACACTCGACCCCCTGGGCACTGACCCTCAGCACCCTCTCTCACCCGCGACCCCCGGGGACACTGACCCTCAGCCCGCTATCCTACGCCCTAACCCCGGTGGACACTGACCATCAGCCCCCTCTCCTACGCCCGGGACACTGACCCTCAGCCCCCTCTCCTACCCCCGGGTGACACAGAACCTCAGCCCCCTCTCCTATCCCCGGGACACTGACCCCCAGCCCCCTCTCCTACCCCCAGGGGACACTGACCCTCAGCCCCCTCTCCTACCGCCGACGCCCTGGGCACTGACCCTCAGCACCCTCTCCTACACTCGACCCCCTGGGCACTGACCCTCAGCACCCTCTCTCACCCCCGACCATCCGGGGACACTGACACTCAGCCCGCTATCCTACGCCCTACCCCCGGTGGACACTGACCATCAGCCCACTCTCCTACTCCCGGGACACTGACCCTCAGCACCCACTCCTACCTCCGGGACATTGACCCTCAGTCCCCTCTCGTGCCCCGAACCCGGGGACACTGACCCTCAGCCCCCTCTACTACCCCCGGGATACTGACCCTCAGCCCCCTCTCCTATCCCCGACGCCCGGGACACTGACCCTCAGCACCCTCTCGTACCCCTGACCCCCGGGACACTGACCATCAGCCACCTCTCCTATCCCCGACACCCGGGACACTGACCCTAAGCCCCTTCTCCTACCTCCGACACCCCGGACACTGACCCTCAGCCCACTCTCCTACCCACGGGACACTGACCCTCAGCAACCTCTCCTAACCCCGACCCCCTGTGCACTGACGCTCAGCACTCTCTCTCAACCCCGACCCCCGGGACACTGACCCTCAGCCCCCTCTCTCACCCCACACTCCTGGGACACTGACCCTCAGCCCCCTACACTACCCGCGACCCCCGTGACACTGACCCTCAGCCCCCTCTCCTACCCCGACACCCGGGACACTGACCCTCAGCACCCTCTCCTACACTCGACCCCCTGGGCACTGACCCTCAGCACCCTCTCTCACCCCCGACCCCCGGGGACACTGACCCTCAGCCCACTCTCCTACCCACGGGACACTGACCCTCAGCAACCTCTCCTAACCCCCGACCCCCGGGGACACTGACCCTCAGCACCGTCTCTCACCCCCGACCCCCGGGGACACTGACCCTCAGCCCCCTACTCTACCCGCGACCCCCGTGACACTGACCCTCAGCCCCCTCTCCTACCCCGACACCGGGGACACTGACCCTCAGCCCCCTCTCCTACCCCCGACCCCCGGGGACACTGACCCTCAGCCCCCTCTCCTACCCCCGACCTCCGGGGACACTGACTCTCAGCCTCCTCTCCTAGCCCCGACACTCGGGGGACACTGACTCTCAGCCCACTCTCCTACCCCCGACCCCCGGGGCACACTGACCCTCAGTCCCTTCTCCTATCCCCGAACCCCGGGGGACACTGACCCTCAGCCCCCTCTCCTACACTCGACCCCCTGGGCACTGACCCTCAGCACCCTCTCTCACCCGCGACCCCCGGGGACACTGACCCTCAGCCCGCTATCCTACGCCCTAACCCCGGTGGACACTGACCATCAGCCCCCTCTCCTACTCCCGGGACACTGACCCTCAGCACCCACTCCTACCTCCGGGACATTGACCCTCAGTCCCCTCACGTACCCCCGAACCCGGGGACACTGACCCTCAGCCCCCTCTCCTACCCCCGGGATACTGACCCTCAGCCCCCTCTCCTATCCCCGACGCCCGGGACGCTGACCCTCAGCACCCTCTCGTACCCCTGACCCCCGGGACACTGACCATCAGCCCCCGCTCCTATCCCCGACACCCGGGACACTGACCCTAAGCCCCTTCTCCTACCTCCGACACCCCGGACACTGACCCTCAGCCCACTCTCCTACCCACGGGACACTGACCCTCAGCAACCTCTCCTAACCCCCGACCCCCGGGGACACTGACCCTCAGCACCCTCTCTCACCCCCGACCCCCGGGGACACTGACCCTCAGCCCGCTATACTATGCAGTACTCCCGGTGGACACTGACCATCAGCCCCCTCTCCTACTCCCAGGACACTGACCCTCAGCACCCACTCCTACCTCCGGGACATTGACCCTCAGCCCCCTCTCCTATCCCCGACGCCCGGGACACTGACCCTCAGCACCCTCTCGTACCCCTGACCCCCGGGACACTGACCCTCAGCCCGCTCTCCTAACCCCGACTCCCGGGATACTGACACTCAGCCCCCTCTCCTACCCCCGGGGGATACTGACCCTCAGCCCCCTCTCCTATCCTTGGGACACTGACCCTCAGCCTCCTCTCCTACCCCCAGGGGACACTGACCCTCAGCCCCCTATCCTACGCCCTACCCACGGGGGACACTGACCCTCAGCCCCCTCTCCAACGCCCGGGACACTGACCCTCAGCCCCCTCTCCTACCCCCGGGAAACTGACGCTCAGCCCCCTCTCCTACCCCCGGGGGACACTGACCCTCAGCCCCTTCTCCTATCCTTGGGACACTGACACTCAGCCCCCTCTCCTACCCCTTGGGGACACTGACCATCAGCCCCCTACCTACGCCCTACCCCCGGGGGACACTGACCATCAGCCTTCTCACCTACCCCCGGGACACTGACACTCAGCACCCTCTCCTACTCCCGGGACACTGACCCTCAGCCCCCTCTCGTACCCCCGAACCCGGGGACACTGACCCTCAGCCCCCTCTCCTACCCCCGGGACACTGACCCTCAGCCCCCTCTCCTATCCCCGACGCCCGGGGACACTGACCCTCAGCCCCCTCTACTACAGCCGACCCCCGGGACACTGACCCTCAGCTTCCTCTCCTACCTCCGACCCCCGGGCACTGACCCTCAGCCCCCTCTCCTACCCCGGGCTCACTGACCCTCAGCCCCCTCTCCTATCCTTGGGACACTGACCCTCAGCCTCCTCTCCTACCCCCAGGGGACACTAACCCTCAGCCCCCTATCCTACCCCCGACCTCCGGGGACACTGACTCTCAGCCTCCTCTCCTACCCCCGACAGTCGGGGGACACTGACTCTCAGTCCACTCTCCTACCCCCGACCCCCGGGTGACACTGACCCTCAGTCCCTTCTCCTATCCCCGAACCCCAGGGAACACTGACCCTCAGCCCCCTCTCCTACCCTCAGCCCCCGTGACACTGACACTCAGCCCCCACTCCTACTCTCGGGAGACTGACCCTCAGGCCCCTCTCCTAACCCCGACCCCCGGGAACACAGACCTTCAGCCCTCACTCCTGCCCCCGGGGGACACTGACACTCAGCCTCCTCTCCGACCCCCGACTCCCGGGACACTGATCCTCAGCCCCCTCTCCTTCACCCCGACCCCCGGGACACTGACCCTCAACCCCCTCTCCTTCCCTCAGCCCCCGGGACACTGACCCTCAGCCCTCTCTCCTACCCTCGACCCCCGGGGGACACTGACCATCAGCTCCCTCTCCAACCCTCGACCCCCGGGGACACTGACCCGCAGCCCACTCTCCTACCCCCGAACACCGGGGACACTGACCCTCAGCCCCCTCTCCTACCCTCAGGCCCCGGGACACTGACCTTCAGCCCCCTCTCCTACCCTCAGCCCTCGGGACGGTGACCCTCAGCCCCCTCTCCTACCGTCGACCCCCGGGGACACTGACCCTCAGCCCCCACTCCAACCCCCGTCCCCGGGACACTGACGCTCAGCCCCCTCTCCTACACACGACCCCCGGGACACTGACCCTCAGCCCCCTCTCCTACCCCTGAGACACTGACCCACAGCCCCGTCTCCTACCCCCGACCCCCGGGGACACTGACCCCCAGCCCTCTCTCCGACCCTCGAACCCCGGGACACTGACCCTCAGCCCCCTCTCCTACCCCGGACATCCCGGGCACTGACCCTCAGCCCCTTCTCCTACCCCCGGGACACTGACCCTTAGCCCCCTCTCCTACCCACGACCATAACCCTCACCCCCTCTCCTACCAACGATCTCCGGGACACTGACCCTCAGCCCCATCTCCTACCACCGACCTCCAGACACTGATCCTCAGCCCCATCTCCTACCCCCGGGACACTGACCCTCAGCACCCTCTCCTTCCCCAGACCCCCGGGGCCACTGATCCTCAGCCCCCTCTCCTACACCCGACCCCCTGGGCA
This sequence comes from Pristiophorus japonicus, assembly GCF_044704955.1. Lineage (NCBI taxonomy): Eukaryota > Metazoa > Chordata > Chondrichthyes > Pristiophoridae > Pristiophorus > Pristiophorus japonicus. The sequence goes on along the minus strand of NC_092001.1, from coordinate 27,972,520 downwards.
CTGAACCTCAGCACACTTTCTCACCCCCGACCCCCGGGACACTGACCCTCAGCCCCCTCTGTCACCCCACACCCCTGGTACACTGACCCTCAGCCCCCTCCCCTAACCCCGACCCCCGGGACACGGACCATCAGCCCCCACTCCTACCCCCGACCCTCGGGACACTGACTCTCAGCCCCCTCTCCTACCCCCGAACTCCGGGGACACTGACCGTCAGTCCCCTCTCCTACCCCCGACCCCCGGGGGAAACTGACCCTCAGCCCCCTCTCCTACCATCAGCCCCCGGTACACGAACACTCAGACACCCTCTCCTACCCTCGGGACACTGACCTTCAGCCCCCTCTCCTAGCCCCGACCCCCGGGGACACTGACCCTCAGCCCTCACTCCTGCCCCCGGGGGACACTGACCCTCAGCCCCCTCTCCTACCCCCGACCCCCGGGACACTGACGCTCAGCTCCCTCTCCTAACCCCGACCCACGGGACACTGACCCTCAGCCCCCTCTCCTACCCTCAGCCCCCGGGACACTGACCCTCAGCCCCGTCTCCTACCACCGACCCCCGGAGGACACTGACCATCAGCTCTCTCTCCGACCCTCGACCCCCGGGTACACTGACCCTCAGCCCCCTCTCCTACCCTCGAGGGACGCTGACCATCAGCCACCTCTCCTACCCCCGAGCCCCGGGACATAGACCCTCAGCCCCCACTCCAACCCCCGACCCCCGGGACACTGACCCTCAGCCACCTCTCCTACACACGACCCCCAGTACACTGACCCTCAGCCCCCTCTCCTACCCCCGAGACACTGACCCTCAGCCCCGTCTCCTACTCCGGACCCACGGGGACACTGACCCTCAGCCACCTCTCCGAACCTCGACCCCCGGGACACTGACCCTCAGCCCCCTCAACTACCCCCGACACCCCGGAAACTGACCCTCAGCCCCTTCTCCTACCCCCGGGATACTGACCCTTAGCCCCCTCTCCTACCCCCGACCATGACCCTCAGCCCCCTCTCATAACACCGATCCCCGGGACACTGACCCTCAGCGCCCTGTCCTACACCCGACCCCCGGGACTCTGACCCACAGCCCCCTCTCTCAACCCCGACCCCCGGGACTCTAACCCTCAGCCCTCTTTCTCAACCTCGACCCCGGGACACTGACCCTCAGCCTCCTCTCCTACCCCCGACCCCCGGGACACTGACCCTCAGCCCCCTCTCCAGCCCCCAACCCCCCGGGGACACTGACCCTCAGCCCCCTCTCCTACACCCTACCCGTGCGACATTGACCCTCAGCCGCCTCTCCTACCTCCGAACCCCCGGACACTGATCCTCAGCCACCTCTCCTACCCCCGACCCCCTGGGCACTGACCCTCAGCACCCTCTCTGAACCCGACCCCCGGGACACTGACCCTCAGCCTCCTCTCTCACCCCACACCACTGGCACACTGACCCTCAGCCCCCTCCCCTACCCCCGACCCCCGGGACACTGACCCTCAGCCCCCTCTCCTACCCCCGACCCCCCGGACACTGAACCTCAGCCCCCTCTCCTACCCCCGGGACACTGAACCTTAACCCCCTCTCCTACCCCCGACCCTGACCCTCACTCTCCTCTCCAAACACCGACCCACGGGACACTGAGCCTCAGCCCCCTCTCCTACCCCCGAGCCCCGGGACACTGACCCTCAGCCCCCTCTCTCATCCCCGACCCCCGGGACACTAACCCTCAGCCCCCTCTCTCAACCCGACCCCCGGGACACTGACCATCAGCCCCCTCTCTCACTCCTGGCACTGACCCTCTGCCCCCTCTCCTACCCTCGGGGGACACTGACCCTCAGCCTCCTCTCCTACGCCCTATCCCCGGGGGACACTGACCATCAGCCGCCTCTCCTACCCCCGGGGACACTGACCCTCAGCCCCCTCTCCAACGTCCGACACCCGGGGACATTGACACTCAGCACCCTCTCCTACCCCCGGGACACTGACCCTCAGCCCCCTCTCCTATCCCCGACGCCCGGGACACTGAACCTCAGCCCCCTATCGTATACCTGACACCCGGGACACTGAACCTCAGCCCCCTCTCCTAACCCCGACCCCCGGGGACAGTGACTCTCAGCCCCCTCTCCTACCCCCGACCCCCGGGACACTGACCCTCAACCCCCGCTCCTACCTCCGAACCCCCGAACACTGACCCTCAGCCACCTCTCCTACCCCCGGGACACTGACCCACAGCCCCCGCTCCTACCTCCGAACCCCCGAACACTGACCCTCAGCAACCTTTCCTACCCCCGACCCCCGTGGACACTGACCCTCAGCCACCTATCCTACCCCCGACCCCCTGGGCACTGACCCTCAGCACCCATCTCTCACCCCGGACCCCCGGGACACTGACCCTCAGCCCCCTCTCTCACCCCACTCCCCTGGGACGCTGACCCTCAGCCCCCTCCCCTACCCCCGACCCCTGGGACACTGACCCTCAGCCGCCTCTCCTACCCCCGATCCCCGGTGTCACTGACCCTCAGCCCCCTCTCCTACGCCCGGGACACTGACCCTCAGATCTCTCTCCTACCCCCGGGGGACACAGACCCTCAGCCCCCTCTCCTATCCCCGGGACACTGACCCCCAGCCCCCTCTCCTACCCCCAGGGGACACTGACCCTCAGCCCCCTCTCCTACCGCCGACCCCCTGGGCACTGACCCTCAGCACCCTCTCCTACACTCGACCCCCTGGGCACTGACCCTCAGCACCCTCTCTCACCCCCGACCCCCGGGGACACTGACCCTCAGCCCGCTATCCTACGCCCTACCCCCCGGTGGACACTGACCATCAGCCCCCTCTCCTACTCCCGGGACACTGACCCTCAGCACCCACTCCTACCTCCGGGACATTGACCCTCAGTCCCCTCTCGTACCCCTGACCCCCGGGACACTGACCATCAGCCACCTCTCCTATCCCCGACACCCGGGACACTGACCCTAAGCCCCTTCTCCTACCTCCAACACCCCGGACACTGACCCTCAGCCCACTCTCCTACCCACGGGACACTGACCCTCAGCAACCTCTCCTAACCCCGACCCCCTGTGCACTGACGCTCAGCACTCTCTCTCAACCCCGACCCCCGGGACACTGACCCTCAGCCCCCTCTCTCACCCCACACCCCTGGGACACTGACCCTCAGCCCCCTACACTACCCGCGACCCCCGGACACTGACCCTCAGCCCCCTCTCCTATCCCGACACCCGGGACACTGACCCTCAGCTCCCTCTCCTACCCCCGACCCCCGGAAACTGACCCTCAGCCCGCTCTCCTAACCCCGACTCCCGGGATACTGACCCTCAGCCCACTCTCCTACCCCCGACCCCCGGGGACACTGACCCTCAGTCCGCTCTCCTACCCCCGACCTCCGGGGACACTGACTCTCAGCCTCGTCTCCTACCCCCGACAGTCGGGGGACACTGACTCTCAGTCCACTCTCCTACCCCCGACCCCCGGGTGACACTGACCCTCAGTCCCTTCTCCTATCCCCGAACCCCGGGGGACACTGACCCTCAGCCCCCTCTCCTACCCTCAGCCCCCGTGACACTGACACTCAGCCCCCACTCCTACTCTCGGGAGACTGACCCTCAGGCCCCTCTCCTACCCCCGACCCCCGGGAACACAGACCCTCAGCCCTCACTCCTGCCCCCGGGGGACACTGACATTCAGCCTCCTCTCCTACCCCCGACTCCCGGGACACTGATCCTCAGCCCCCTCTCCTTCACCCCGACCCCCGGGACACTGACCCTTAGCCCCCTCTCCTACCCTCAGCCCCCGGGTCACTGACCCTCAGCCTCCACTCCAACCCCCGACCCCGGGACACTGACGCTCAGCCCTCTCTACTACACACGACCCCCGGGACACTGACACTCAGCCCCCTATCCTACCCCTGAGACACTGACACACAGCCCCGTCTCCTACCCCCGACCCCCGGGACACTGACCCTCAGCCCCCTCTGTCACCCCACACCCCTGGTTATTTGACCCTCAGCCCCCTCCCCTAACCCCGACCCCCGGGACACGGACCCTCAGCCCCCACTCCTACCCCCGACCCTCGGGACACTGACTCTCAGCCCCCTCTCCTACCCCCGACCTCCGGGGACACTGACCGTCAGTCCCCTCCCCTACCCCCGACCCACGGGGGAAACTGACCCTCAGCCCCCTCTCCTACCATCAGCCCCCGGTACACTGACACTCAGACACCATCTCCTACCCTCGGGACACTGACCTTCAGCCCCCTCTCCTAGCCCCGACCCCCGGGGACACTGACCCTCAGCCCTCACTCCAGCCCCCGGGGGACACTGACCTTCAGCCCCCTCTCCTACCCCCGACCCACGGGACACTGACGCTCTGCTCCCTCTTCTAACCCCGACCCACGGGACACTGACCCTCAGCCCCCTCTCCTACTCTCAGCCCCCGGGACACTGACCCTCAGCCCCCTCTCCTACCACCGACCCCCGGGGGACACTGACCATGAGCTCTCTCTCCGGCCCCCGACCCCCGGGTACACTGACCCTCAGCCCCCTCTCCTACCCTCGAGGGACGCTGACCATCAGCCACCTCTCCTACCCCCGAGCCCCGGGACACTGACCCTCAGACCCCACTCCTAACCCCGGGACACTGACCCACAGACTCCTCTCCTACCCCCGACTCCCGGGGACACTGACCCTCAGCCCCCTCTCCTACCCTCAGCCCCCGGGACACTGACCTTCAGCCCCCTCTCCTACCCTCAGCCCTCGGGACACTGACCCTCAGCCCCCTCTCCTACCGCCGACCCGCGGGGACACTGACCCTCAGCCCCCACTCCAACCCCCGACCCCCGGGACACTGACCCTCAGCCCCCTCTCCTACACACGACCCCCGGGACACTGACCCTCAGCCCCCTCTCCAACCCCCGACCCCCTGGACACTGACCCTCAGACCCGTCTCCTACCCCCGACCCCCGGGGACACTGACCCCCAGCCCCCTCTCCGATCCTCGAACCCCGGGACAGTGACCCTCAGCCCCCTCTCCTACCCCGGACACCCCGGGCACTGACCCTCAGCCCCTTCTCCAACCCGCGGGACACTGACCCTTAGCCACCTCTCCTACCCACGACCATAAACCTCATCCCCTCTCCTACCACCGATTCCCGGGACACTGACACTCAGCCCTCTCTCCTACCTCCGACCTCCAGACACTGACCCTCAGCCCCATCTCCTACCCCCGGGACACTGACCCTCAGCACCCTCTCCTAACCCAGACCTTCGGGGACACTGATCCTCAGCCCCCTCTCCTACACCCGACACCCTGGGCACTGAACCTCAGCACACTTTCTCATCCCCGACCCCCGGGACACTGACCCTCAGCCCCCTCTGTCACCCCACACCCCTGGTACACTGCCCCTCAGCCCCCTCCCCTACCCCCGACCCCCGGGACGCGGACCCTCAGCCCCCTCTCCTACCCCCGACCCACGGGACACTGACTCTCAGCCCCCTCTCCTACCCCCGACCTCCGGGGACACAGACCGTCAGTCCCCTCTCCTACTCCCGACCCCCGGGGGAAGCTGACCCTCAGCCCCCTGTCCTACCATCAGCCCCCGGTACACTGACCCTCAGACACCCTCTCCTATCCTCGGGACACTGACCTTCAGCCCCCTCTCCTAGCCCCGACCCCCGGGAACACTGATGCTCAGCCCTCACTCCTGCCCCCGGGGGACACTGACCCTCAGCCCCCTCTCCGACCCCCGACCACCGGGACACTGACGCTCAGCCCCCTCTCCTACCCCCGACCCACGGGACACTGACCCTCAGCCCCCTCTCCTACCCTCAGCCCCCGGGACACTGACCCTCAGCCCACTCTCCGACCACCGACCCCCGGGGACACTGACAATCAGCTCTCTCTCCGACCCCCGACCCCCGGGTACACTGACACTCAGCCCCCTCTCCTACCCCCGACCCCCGGGACACTGACCCTCAGACCCCTCTCTTAACCCCGGGACACTGACCCACAGACCCCTCTCCTACCCCCGACTCCCGGGACACTGACCCTCAGCCCCCTCTCCTATCCGCGGCCCCCGGAGACATTGACCCTCAGCCCCCACTCCAACCCCAGACCTCAGGGACACTGACGCTCAGCCCCCTCTCGTGCACACGACCCCCAGTACACTGACCCTCAGCCCCCTCCCCTACCCCAGAGACACTGACCCTCAGCCCCGTCTCCTACCCCGGACCCACGGGGACACTGACCCTCAGCCCCCTCTCCGACCCTCGACCCCCGGGACACTGACCCTCAGCTCCATCTCCTACCCCCGGGATACTGACCCTTAGCCCCCTGTCCTAACCCCGACCATGACCCTCAGCCCCCTCTCCTACCACCGATCCCCGGAACACTGACCCTCAGCCCCCTCTCTCAACCCCGACCCCCGGGACTCTAACCCTCAGCCCCCGTTCTCACCCTCGATCCCGGGACACTGACCCTCAGCCCCCTCTCCTACCCCCGACCCCCGGGACACTGACCCTCAGCCCCCTCTCCTACCTCCGAACCCCGGGGGACACTGATCCTCATCCACCTCTCCTACCCCCGGGACACTGACCCTCAGCTCCTTCTCCTACCCCCGGGATACTGACCCTTAGCCCCCTCTCCTACCCCCGACCATGACGCTCAGCCCCCTCTCGTACCCCCGACCCCCGGGACACTGACCGTCAGCCCACTCTCACAGCCCCCAACCCCCGGGGGACACTGACCCTCAGCCCCCTCTCCTAACGCCGGCCCCCGACACGTTGACCCTCAGCCCCCTCTCCTACCCCCGACCCCCGGGGACACTGACCCTCAGCCCCCTCTCCTACCCCCGAACCCCGGGGACACTGACCCTCAACCGCTCTCCTACCCCCGCTGACACTGACCATCAGCCCCCTCTCTTACCTGCGACCATCAGGATAAACTGAACCTCAGCCCGCACTCCTAACCCCGATGACACTGACCCTCAGACACCTCTCCGACACCTGATCCCCAGGACACTGACCCTCAGCTCCCTCTACTACCCCCGACCACCGGGGACACTGACCCTCAGCCCCCTCTCCTATCCCCGAATCCGGGGACACTGACCCTTCGCCCCCTCTCCTACCACCGGGGGACACTGACCCTCATCCCCCTCTCCTACCCCCGAGACACTGACCATCAGCCCCCTCTCCTACCCCCGACCCCCGGGGACACTGATCCTCAGCCTCCTCTCCTACCCACGACCCCCTGGCCACTGACCTTCAGCACACTTTCTCACCCCCGACCCCCGGGACACTGACCTTCAGCCCCCTCACTCAGCCCACACCCCTGGGACACTGACCCTCAGCCCCCCCTCCTACCCTCAGCCCCCGGGACACTGACCCTCAGCCCTCTCTCCCACCCCCGACCCCCGGGGACACTGACCCTCAGCCCCCTCTCCTACCCCCGAGGGACAATGACCTTCAGCCCCCTCTCCTACATACGACCCCCGGGAGCCTGACCCTCAGCCCCATCTCCTACCCCCGAGACACTGACCCTCAGCCCCGTCTCCTACCCCCGACCCCCGGGGACACTGACCATCATCCCGCTCTCCGAACCTCGAACCCCGGGACACTGACCCTCAGTCCCCTCTCCTACCTCGGACACCCCGGGCACTGACCCTCAGCCCCTTCTCCTACCCCCGGGACACTGACCCTTAGCCCCCTCTCCTACCCCCGACCATAACCCTCACCCCCTCCCCTAGCACCGATCCCCGGGACAATGACTCTCAGCCCCCTCTCCTACCTCCGACCTCCAGACACTGACCCTCAGCCCCCTCTCCTACCCCCGGGACACTGACCCTCTGCAGCCTCTCCTACCCCCGACCCCCGGGGACACTGACCCTCCGCCCCCTCTCCTACACCATGCCCCTTGGGCACTGAACCTCAGCACACTTTCTCAGCCCCGACCCCCGGGACAATGACCCTCAGCCCCCTCTCTCACCCCACACCCCTGGTACACTGACCCTCAGCCCCCTCCCCTACCCCCGACCCCCGGGACACGGACCCTCTGCCCCCTCTCCTAACCCCGCCCTCGGGACACTGACCCTCAGCCACCTCTCCTACCCCCGACCTCCGGGGAAACTGACCCTCAGCCCCCTCTCCTACCCTCAGCCCCCGGTACACTGACACTCAGACACCCTCTCCTACCCTCGGGACACTGACCCTCAGTCCCCTCTCCGAGCCCCGAACCCCGGGGACACTGACCCTCAGCCCTGACTCTTGCCCCCGGGTGACACTGACCCTCAGCTCCCTCTCCTACACCCGATCCCCGGGACACTGACGTTCAGCCCCCTCTCCTACCCCCGACCTCCTCGGCACTGACACTCAGCACCCTCTCTCACCCCCGACCCCCGGGACACTGACCCTCAGCCCCCGCTCTCACCCCACACCCCTGGAATACTGACCCTCAGCCCCCTCCCCTACCCCCGACCCACGGGACACTGAGCCTCAGCACCCTCTCCTACCCCCGACCCCCGGGGACACTGACCCTCTGCCCCCTCTCCTACCCCTGGGAAACAGATCCTCAGCCCCCTCTCCTACCCCCGGGGGACACTGACCCTCAGCCCCCTCTCCTATCCTTGGGACACTGACCCTCAGCCCCCTCTCCTACCCCCAGGGGACACTGACCCTCAGCCCCATATCCTACACCCGGGAAACTGACACTCAGCCCACTCTCCTACCCCCGGGGGACACTGACCCTCAGCCCCCTCTCCTATCCTTGGGACACTGACCCTCAGCCCCCTCTCCTACCCCCAGGGGACACTGACCCTCAGCCCCCTATCCTACGCCCTACCCCCGGGGGACACTGACCCTCAGCCCCCTCTCCGATGCCCTGGACACTGACCCTCAGCCCCCTCTCCTACACCCGGGAAACTGACCCTCAGCCCCCTCTCCAACCCCCGGGGGACACTGACCCTCAGCCCCCTCTCCTACCCCCAGGGGACACTGACCCTCAGCCCCCTATACTACGCCCTACCCACTGGGGACACTGAGCATCAGCCTTCTGACCTACCCCCGGGACACTGACCCTCAGCACCCTCTCCTACCCTCGGGACACTGACCCTCAGCCCCCTCTCGTACCCCCGACGCCCGGGGACACTGACCATCAGCCCCCTCTACTACAGCCGACCCCCGGGACACTGACCCTCAGCCCGCTCTCCTACCTCCGACCCCTGGACACTGACCCTCAGCCCCCTCTCCTACCCCCGGGACACTGACACTCAGCACCCTCTCCTACCCCCGACCACCGGGGACACTGATCCTCAGCCCCCTCTACTACCCACGAACCCTGGGCACTGAGCCTCAGCACACTTTCTCACCCCCGATCCCCGGGACACTGACCCTCAGCCCCCTCTCTCACCCCACACCCCTGGGACACTGACCCTCAGCCCCCTCCCCTACCCCCGACCCACGGGACATGGACCCTCAGCCCCCTCTCCTACCCCCGACACTCGGGACACTGACCCTCAGCCCCCTCTCCTACCACCGACCCCCGGGACATTGACCCTCAGCCCCCTCTCCTACCCCCGATCCCCGGGGAGACTGACCCTCAGCCCCCTCTCCTACCCCCCACCTCCGGGGACACTGACCCTCAGCCCCCAGTCCTACCCCCGACTCTCCGGGGACACTGCCCCTCAGTCCCCTCTCCTACCCCCGACCCCCGAGGGACACTGACCCTCAGTCCCTTCTCCTAACCCCGACCTCCGGGGGACACTGACCCTCAGTCCCATCTCCTACCCTCAGCCCCCGGTACACTGACATTCAGACAGCCTCTCCTACCCTCGGGACACTGACCCTCAGCCCTCACTCCTGCCCCCGGGGGACTCTGACCCTCAGCACGCTCTCCTACCCCCGACCCCCGAGACACTGGCCCTCAGCCCCCTCTCCTACACCCGACCCCCGGGACACTGACCCTCAGCCCCCTCTCCTACTCTCAGCCCCCGGGACACTGACCCTCAGCCCCCTCTCCTACCCCCGATCCCCGGGGGACACTGACCCTCAGCCCCCTCTCCTAACCTCAGCCCCCGGGACACTGACCATCAGCTCCCTCTCCGACCCCCGACCCCCGGGGACACTGACCCTCAGCCCCCTCTCCTACCCCCGGGAAACTGACCCTCAGCCACCTCTCCTATCCCCGGGGGACACTGATCCTCAGCCCCCTCTCCTATCCTTGGAACACTGACCCTCAGCCCCCTCTCCTACCCCCAGGGGACACTGACCCTCAGCCCCCTATCCTACACCCGGGAAACTGACCCTCAGCCCCCTCTCCTACCCTAGGGGGGACACTGACCCTCAACCCCCTCTCCTATCCTTGGGACACTGACCCTCAGCCCCCTCTCCTACCCCCAGGGGACACTGACCCTCAGCCCCCTTTCCTACGCCCTTCCCCCGGGGGACACTGACCCTCAGCCCCCTCTCCTGCGCCCGGGATACTGACCCTCAGCCCCCTCTCCTACCCCCGGGAAACTGACCCTCAGCCCCCTCTCCTACCCCCGGGGGACACTGACCCGCAGCCCCCTATCCTATCCTTGGGACACTGACCCTCAGCCCCCTCTCCTACCCCCGACCCCCGGGACATTGACCCTCAGCCCCCTCTCCTACCCCCGATCCCCGGGGAAACTGACCCTCAACCCCATCTCCTACCCTCAGCCCCCGGTACACTGACACTCAGACAGCTTCTCCTACCCTCGGGACACTGACCCTCAGCCCTCACTCCTGCCCCCGGGGGACTCTGACCCTCAGCACGCTCGCCTACCCCCGACTCCCGGGACACTGACCCTCAGCCCCCTCTCCTACACCCGACTCCCGGGACACGGACCGTCAGCCCCCTCTCCTACCCTCAGCCCACGGGACACTGACCCTCAGCCCCCTCTCCTACCCCCGACCCCCGGGGGACACTGACCCTCAGCCCCCTCTCCTACCCTCAGCCCCCGGGACACTGACCATCAGCTCCCTCTCCGATCCCCGACCCCCGGGGACACAGACCCTCAGCCCCCTCTCCTACCCCCGGGGGACAATGACCCTCAGCCCCCTCTCCTATCCTTGGGACACTGACCCTCAGCCCCCTCTCCTACCCCCAGGGGACACTGACCCTCAGCCCCCTATTCTACACCCGGGAAACTGACCCTCAGCCCCGTCTCCTACCCCCGGGGGACACTGACCCTCAGCCCCCTCTCCTATCCTTGGACACTGACCCTCAGACCCCTCTCCTACCCCCAGGGGACACTGACCCTCAGCCCCCTATCCTACGCCCTACCCCCGGGGGACACTGACCCTCAGCCCCCTCTCCTACGGCCGGGACACTGACCCTCAGCCCCCTCTCCTACCCCCGGGAAACTGACCGTCAGCCCCCTCTCCAACCCCCGGGGGACACTGACCCGCAGCCCCCTCTCCTATCCTTGGGACACTGAGCCTCAGCCCCCTCTCCTACCCCCAGGGGACACTGACCATCAGCCCCCTATCCTACGCCCTACCCCCGGGGGACACTGACCATCAGCCTTCTCACCTACCCCCGGGACACTGACCCTCAGCACCCTCTCCTATCCCCGGGACACTGACCTCAGCCCCCTCTCGTACCCCCGAACCCGGTGACACTGACCCTCAGCCCCCTCTCCTACCCCCGGGACACTGACCCTCAGCCCCCTCTCCTATCCCCGACGCCCGGGGACACTGACTCTCAGCCCCCTCTACTACAGCCGACCCCCGGGACACTGACCCTCAGCCCCCTCTCCTACCTCCGACCCCCGGACACTGACCCTCAGCCCCCTCTCCTACTTCCGGGACACTGACACTCAGCACCCTCTCCTACCCCCGACCCCCGGGGACACTGATCCTCAGCCCCCTCTCCTACCCACGACCCCCTGGGCACTGACCCTCAGCACACTTTCTCACCCCTGACCCCCGGGACACTGACGCTCAGCCCCCTCTCTCACCCCACACCCCTGGGACACTGACCCTCAGCCCCCTCCACTACCCCCGACCCACGGGACACGGACCCTCAGCCCCCTCTCCTACCCCCGACACTCGGGACACTGACCCTCAGCCCCCTCTCCTACCCCCGACCCCCGGGGACACTGACCCTCAGTCCCCTCTCCTACCCCCGACCTCCGGGGGACACTGACCCTCAGCCCCATCTCCTCCCCTCAGCCCCCGGTACACTGACACTCAGACAGCCTCTCCTACCCTCGGGACACTGACCCTCAGCCCTCACTCTTGCCCCCGGGGGAGTCTGACCCTCAGCACGCTCTCCTACCCCCGACCCCAGGGACACTGACCCTCAGCCCCCTCTCCGACACCCGACCCTCGGGACACTGACCCTCAGCCCGCTCTCCTACCCTCAGCCCCCGGGACACTGACCCTCAGCCCCCTCTCCTACCCCCGACCCCCGGGGGACACTGACCCTCAGCCCCCTCTCCTAACCCCGAACCCCGGGACACTGACCCTCAGCCCCATCTCCTAACCCCGACCCCCGGGGACACTGAACCTCAGCCCCCTCTCCTAACCCCGAACCCCGGGACACTGACCCTCAGCCCCCTCTCCTACCTCCGACCCCCCGGACAGTGACCCTCAGCCCCCTTTCCTACGCCCGGGACACTGACCCTCAGTTCCCTCTCCTACACCCGGGAAACTGACCCTCAGCCCCCTCTCCTACCCCCGGGGGACACTGACCCTCAGCCTCCTCTCCTATCCTTGGGACACTGATCCTCAGCCCCCTCTCCTACCCCCAGGGGACACTGACCCTCAGCCCCCTATCCTACGCGCTACACCCCCGGGGGACACTGACCTCAGCACCCTCTCCTACGCCCGGGACACTGACCCTCAGGCCCCTCTCCTACCCCCGGGAAACTGACCCTCAACCCCCTCTCCTACCCCCGGGGGACACTGACCCTCAGCCCCCTCTCCTATCCTTGGGACATTGACCCTCAGCCCCCTCTCCTACCCCCAGGGGACACTGACCCTCAGCCCCCTATCTTACGCCCTACCCCCGGGGGACACTGACCATCAGCCTTCTCACCTACCCCCGGGACACTGACCCTCAGCCCCCTCTCGTACCCCCGAACCCGGGGACACCGACCATCAGCCCCCTCTCCTACCACCGACGACACTGACACTCAGCACCCTCTCCTACCCCCGGGACACTGTCCCTCAGCCCCCTCTCCTACCCCCGGGACACTGACCCTCAGCCCCCTCTTCTAACCCTGACGCCCGGGACACTGACCCTCAGAACCCTCTCCTACCCCCGACCCCGGGGACACTAACCCTCAGCCCCTTCTCGTACCACCGACCCCCGGGGACACTGACCCTCAGCCCTCTCTCCTAACCCGGAACCCCGGGGGACACTGACCCTCAGCACCCTGTCCTAACCCCGACCCCCGGGACACTGACCCTCAGGCCCCTCTCCTGCGCCCGGACACTGACCCTCAGCCCCCTCTCCTACCCCCAACCCCCGGATCACTAACCCTCAGCCCCCCCTCCAACCCGCGACCCCCTTGGGACTCTGACCCTCAGCCTCATCTCCAACCCCCGACCCCCGGTGGACACTAACCCTCAGCCCCCTCTCCTACCCCCGAGACACTGACCCTCAGCCCCCTCTCCTACACCCGAACCCCGGAGACAATGACCCTCAGCCCCCTCTCCTACCATCGACCCCTTCTCCTACCCTCGACCCCCGGGACACTGACCCTCAGCCCCCTCTCCTACCGCCGACCCCCAGGACACTGACCCTTAACCCCCTCTCCTACCCTGGACCCTGACCCTCAGCCTCCTCTCCTACCAACGACCCCCGGGACACTGACCCTCAGCCCCCTTTTATACCCCCGACCCACGGGACACTGACCCTCAGCCCCCTCTCTCACCCCCGACCACGGGACACTAACCCTCAGCCCCCTCTCTCACCCCCGACCCCTGGGACAATGACCCCCAGCCCACTCTCTCACTCCTGGCACTGACCCTCAGCCCCCTCTCCTACCCGCGGGGTCACTGACCCTCAGCCCGCTTTCCTACGCCCTACACCCGGGGGACACTGATTACCAGCACCCTTTCCTACCCCCGGGGACACTGACCCTCAGCCCCCTCTCCTACCACCGACCCCCGGGGACACTGACCCTCAGCCCCCTCTCCTACGCCCGGGACACTGACCCTCAGCCCCCTGTTCTACCCCCGGGACACTGACCCTCAGCCCCCTCTCCTACCCCCGGGGGACACTGACGCTCAGCCCCCTCTCCTACCCCAGGGACACTGACTCTCAGCCCCCTCTCCTATTCCCGACGCCCAGGACTCTGAATCTCAAACCCCTCTCCTACCCCGAACCCGCGGGATATTGACCCTCAGCCCCCTTTCCTAACCCCGACCCCTGGGGACACTGACCCTCAGCCCCCTCTCCTAACCCCGACCCCCGTGACACTGACCCTCAGCCCCCGCTCTCACCCCACACCCCTGGGATACTGACCCTCAGCCCCATCCCCTACCCCCGACCCACGGGACACTGAGCCTCAGCCCCCTCTCCTACCCCCGACCCCCGGGGACACTGACCCTCAGCCCCCTCTCCTACGCCCGGGACACTGACCCTCAGCCCCCTCTCCTACCCCCGGAAAACTGACCCTCAGCCCCCTCTCCTACCCCCGGGGGACACTGACCCTCAGCCCCCTCTCCTATCCTTGGGACACTGACCCTCAACCCCCTCTCCTACCCCCAGGGGACACTGACCCTCAGCACCCTATGCTACGCCAGGGAAACTGACCCTCAGCCCCCTCTCCTACACCCGGGGGACACTGACCCTCAGCCCCCTCTCCTATCCTTGGGACACTGACCCTCAGCCCCCTCTCCTATCCTTGGGACACTGACTCTCAGCCCCCTCTCCTACCCCCAGGGGACACTGACCTTCAGCCCCCTATCCTACGCCCTACCCCCGGGGGACACTGACCATCAGCCTTCTCACCTACCCCCGGGACACTGACCCTCATCACCCTCTCCTACCCCTGGAACACTGACCCTCAGCCCCCTCTCGTACCCCCGAACCCGGGGACAATGACCCTCAGCCCCCTCTCCTACCCCCGGGACACTGACCCTCAGCCCCCTCTCCTATCCCCGACGCCCGGGGACACTGACCCTCAGCCCCCTCTACTACAGCCGACCCCCGCGACACTGACAACCGCCCCCTCTCCTACCTCCGACCCACGGACACTGACCCTCAGCCCCCTCTCCTACCCCCGGGACACTGACACTCAGCACCCTCTCCTACCCCCGACCACCGGGGACACTGATCCTCAGCCCCCTCACCTACCCACGACCCCCTGGGCACTGAGCCTCAGCACACTTTCTCACCCCCGACCCCGGGGACACTGACCCTCAGCCCCCTCTCTCACCCCACACCCCTGGGACACTGACCCTCAGCCCCCTCCCCTACCCCCGACCCACGGGACACGGACCCTCAGCCCCCTCTCCTACCCCCGACACTCGGGATACTGACCCTCAGCCCCCTCTCCTACCCCCGACCCCCGGGACACTGACCCTCAGCCCCCTCTCCGACCCTCGACGCCCGGGACACTGAACCTCAGCCCCCTCTCCTACCCCCGACGACACTGACCCTCAGCACCATCTCCTACCCCCGACGACACTGACCCTCAGCACCCTCTCCTACCCCCGAGACACTGACCCTCAGTCCCCTCTCCTACCCCCGGGGGACAATGTCCCTCAGCCCACTCTCCTACCCCCGGGACACTGACCCTCAGCCCCCTCTCCTACTCCTGACCCCCGGGACACTGACCTTCAGCCCCCTCTCCTAACCCCGACCCCCGGGGACACAGACCCTCAGCCCCCTCTCCTACCCCCGACCCCTGGGACACTTACCCTCAGCCGCCTCTCCTACCTCCGAACCCCCGGACACTGATCCTCAGCCACCTCTCCTAACCACGACCCCCTGGGCACTGACCCTCAGCACCCTCTCTCAACCCGACCCCGGGACACTGACCATCAGCCTCCTCTCTCACCCCACACCACTGGCACACTGACCCTGAGCCCCCTGACCTACCCCCGACCCCCGGGACACTGACCCTCAGCCCCCTCTCCTACCCCCGACCCCCCAGACACTGATCCTCAGCTCCCTCTCCTACCCCCGGGACACTGACCCTTAACCCGCTCTCCTACCCCCGACCCTGACCCTTAGTCTCCTCTCCAACCACCGACCCACGGGACACTGAGCCTCAGCCCCCTCTCCTACCCCCGAGCCCCGGGACACTGACCCTCAGCCCCCTCTCTCATCCCCGACCCCCGGGACACTAACCCTCAGCCCCCTCTCTCAACCCGACCCCCGGGACACTGACAATCAGCCCCTCTCTCACTCTTGGCACTGATCCTCAGCCCCCTCTCCTACCCCCGGGGGACACTGACCCTCAGCCCCCTCTCCTACGACCTATCCCCGGGGGACACTGACCATCAGCCCCCTCTCCTACCCCCGGGGACATTGACACTCAGCACCCTCTCCTACCGCCGGGACACTGACCCACAGCCCCCTCTCCTACCCCCGGGGTACACTGTCCCTCAGCCCCCTCTCCTATCCCTGACGCCCGGGTCACTGAACCTCAGCCCCCTATCCTACACCTGACCCCCGGGACACTGAACCTCAGCCCCCTCTCCTAACCCCGACCACCGGGGACAGTGACCCTCAGCCCCATCTCCTACCCCCGACCCCCGGGACACTGACCCTCAGCCCCCTCTCCTCCCTCCGAACCCCCGAACACTGACCCTCAGCCACCTCTCCTACCCCCGGGACACTGACCCTCAGCCCCTCTCCTACCCCCGGAAAACTGACCCTCAGCCCCCTCTCCTACCCCCGGGGGACACTGACCCTCAGCCCCCTCTCCTATCCTTGGGACACTGACCCTCAACCCCCTCTCCTACCCCCAGGGGACACTGACCCTCAGCACCCTATCCTACGCCCGGGAAACTGACCCTCAGCCCCCTCTCCTACCACCGGGGGACACTGACCCTCAGCACCCTCTCCTATCCTTGGGACACTGACCGTTAGCCCCCTCTCCTATCCTTGGGACACTGACTCTCAGCCCCCTCTCCTACCCCCAGGGGACACTGACTCTCAGCACCCTATCCTACGCCCTACCGCCGGGGGACACTGACCATCAGCCTTCTCACCTACCCCCGGGACACTGACCCTCATCAGCCTCTCCTACCCCCGGCACACTGACCCTCAGCCCCCTCTCGTACCCCCGAACCCGGGGACACTGACCCTCAGCCCCCTCTCCTACCCCCGGGAAACTGACCCTCAGCCCCCACTCCTATCCCCGTGGCCCGGGGACACTGATCCTCAGCCCCCTCTACTACAGCCGACCCCCGCGACACTGACCCTCAGCCCCCTCTCCTACCTCCGACCCCCGGACACTGACCCTCAGCCCCCTCTCCTACCCCCGGGACACTGACACTCAGCACCCTCTCCTACCCCCGACCCCCGGGGACACTGATCCTCAGCCCCCTCACCTACCCACGACCCCCTGGGCACTGACCCTCAGCACACTTTCTCACCCACGACCCCCGGGACACTGACCCTCAGCCCCCTCTCTCACCCCACACCCCTGGGACACTGACCCTCAGCCCCCTCCCCTACCCCCGACCCACGGGACACGGACCCTCAGCCCCCTCTCCGACCCCAGACACTCGGGACACTGACCCTCAGCCCCCTCTCCTACCCCCGACCCCCGGGACACTGACCCTCAGCCCCCTCTCCGACCCTCGACGCCCGGGACACTGAACCTCAGCCCCCTCACCTACCCCCGACGACACTGACCCTCAGCACCTTCTCCTATCCCCGACGACACTGACCCTCAGCACCCTCTCCTACCCCCGGGACACTGACCCTCAGTCCCCTCTCCTACCCCCGGGGGACAATGTCCCTCAGCCCACTCTCCTACCCCCGGGACACTGACCCTCAGCCCCCTCTCCTACCCCTGACCCCCGGGACACTGACCTTCAGCCCCCTCTCCTAACCCCGACCCCCGGGGACACAGACCCTCAGCCCCCTCTCCTACCCCCGACCCCTGGGACACTTACCCTCAGCCGCCTCTCCTACCTCCGAACACCCGGACACTGATCCTCAGCCACCTCTCCTACCCCCGACCGCCTGGGCACTGACCCTCAGCACCCTCTCTCAACCCGACCCCCGGGACACTGACCCTCAGTCTCCTCTCTCACCCCACACCACTGGCACACTGACCCTCAGCCCCCTCTCCTACCCCCGACCCCCCGGACACTGAACCTCAGCCCCCTCTCCTACCCCCGGGACACTGACCCTTAACCCGCTCTCCTACCCCCGACCCTGACCCTTAGTCTCCTCTCCAACCACCGAACCACGGGACACTGAGCCTCAGCCCCCTCTCCTACCCCCGAGTCCCGGGACACTGACCCTCAGCCCCCTCTCTCATCCCCGACCCCCGGGACACTAACCCTCAGCCCCCTCTCTCAACCCGACCCCCGGGACACTGACCATCAGCCCCCTCTCTCACTCCTGGCACTGACCCTCAGACCCCTCTCCTATCCCTGGGGGACACTGACCCTCAGCCCCCTCTCCTACGACCTATCCCCGGGGACACTGACCATCAGCCCCCTCTCCTACCCCCGGGGACACTGCCTCTCAGCCCCCTCTCCAACGTCCGACCCCCGGGGACATTGACACTCAGCACCCTCTCCTACCGCCGGGACACTGACCCACAGCCCCCTCTCCTACCCCCCGGGTACACTGTCCCTCAGCCCCTTCTCCTACCCCCGGGACACTGACGCTCAGCCCCCTCTCCTATCCCCGACGCCCGGGACACTGAACCTCAGCCCCCTATCCTGCACCTGACCCCCGGGACACTGAACCTCAGCCCCCTCTCCTAATCCCGACCCCCGGGGACAGTGACTCTCAACCCCCTCTCCTACCCCGACCCCCGGGACACTGACCCTCAGCCCCCTCTCCTCCCTCCGAACCCCCAAACACTGATCCACAGCCACCTCTCCTACCCCCGGGACACTTACCCTCAGCAACCTCTCCTACCCCCGACCCCCTGGGCACTGACCCTCAGCACCCTCTCTCACCCCGGACCCCCGGGACACTGACTCTCAGCCCCCTCTCTCACCCCACTCCCCTGGGATGCTGACCCTCAGCCCCCTCCCCTACCCCCGACCCCTGGGACACTGACCCTCAGCCGCCGCTCCTACCCCTGACCCCCGGTGTCACTGACCCTCAGCCCCCTCTCCTACGCCCGGGACACTGACCCTCAGCCCCCTCTCCTACCCCCGGGGGACACAGACCCTCAGCCCCCTCTCCTATCCCCAGGACACTGACCCCCAGCCCCCTCTCCTACCCCCAGGGGACACTGACCCTCAGCCCCCTATCCCACACCCTACCCCCGGGGGACACTGACCATCAGCCCCCTCTCCTACCCCCGGGACACTGACCCTCAGCCCCCTCTCCTACCGCCGACCCCCTGGGCACTGACCCTCAGCACCCTCTCCTACACCCGACCCCCTGGGCACTGATCCTCAGCACCCTCTCTCACCCCCGACCCCCGGGACACTGACTATCAGCCCCCTTTCTCACCCCACACCCGTGGGACACTAACCCTCAGCCCCCTCCCCTAACCCCGACCCACGGGACACTGACCCTCAGCCCCCTCTCCTACCCCCGACCCCCGGGGACACTGACCCTCAGCCCGCTATCCTACGCCCTACCCCCGGTGGACACTGACCATCAGCCCCCTCTCCTACCCCCGGGACACTGACCCTCAGCACCCTCTACTACCTCCGGGACATTGACCCTCAGTCCCCTCTCGTACCCCCGAACCCGGGGACACTGACCCTCAGCCCCCTCTCCTACCCCCGGGACACTGACCCTCAGCCCCCTACACTACCCGCGACCCCCGGGACACTGACCCTCAGCCCGCTCTCCTACCCCGACACACGGGACACTGACCCTCAGCCCCCTCTCCTACCCCCGACCCCTGGAAACTGACCCTCAGCCCGCTCTCCTAACCCCGACCCCCGGGATACTGACCCTCAGCCCCCTCTCCTACCCCCGACCCCCGGGGACACTGACCCTCAGCCCCCTCTCCTACCCCCGACACCCGGGGACACTGACCCTCAGCCCCCTCTCCTACCCCCGACCTCCGGGGACACTGACTCTCAGCCTCCTCTCCTACCCCCGACCCTCGGGGGACACTCACTCTCAGCCCACTCTCCTACCCCCGACCCCTGGGGGACACTGACCCTCAGTCCCTTCTCCTACTCTCGGGACACTGACCCTCAGGCCCCTCTCCTACCCCCGACCCCCGGGAACACAGACCCTCAGCCCTCACTCCTGCCCCCGGGGGACACTGACACTCAGCCTCCTCTCCTATCCCCGACCCTCGGGACACTGACCCTCAGCCCCCTCTCCTACCCTCAGCCCCCGGGACACTGACCCTCAGCCCCCTCTCCTACCCTCGACGCCCGGGGGACACTGACCATCAGCTCCCTCTCCAACACTCGACCCCCGGGGACACTGACCCGCAGCCCCCTCTACTACCCTCAGCCCGCGGGACACTGACCTTCAGCCCCCTCTCCTACCCTCAGCCTTCGGGACAGTGACCCTCAGCCCCCTCTCCTACCGCCGACCCCCGTGGACACTGACCCTCAGCCCCCACTCCAAACCCCGACCCCCGGGACACTGACCCTCAGCCCTCTCTCCTACACACGACCCCCGGGACACTGACCCTCAGCCCCCTCTCCTACCCCTGAGACACTGACCCACAGCCCCGTCTCCTACCCCCGACCCCCGGGGACACTGACCCCCAGCCCCCTCTCCGACCCTCGAACCCCGGGACACTGACCCTCAGCCCCCTCTCCAACCCCGGACACCCCGGGCACTGACCCTCAGCCCCTTCTCCGACACCCGGGCCACTGACCCTTAGCCCACTCTCCTACCCACGACCATAACCCTCACCCCCTCTCCTACCACCGATCTCCGGGTCATGACCCTCAGCCCCCTCTCCTACCTCCGAACTCCAGACACTGACCCTCAGCCCCATCTCCTACCCCCGGGACACTGACCCTCAGCACCCTCTCCTACCCCAGACCCCCGGGGACATTGATCCTCAGCCCCCTCTCCTACACCCGACCCACTGGGCACTGAACCTCAGCACACTTTTTTACCCCCGACCCCCGGGACACTGACCCTCAGCCCCCTCTGTCACCCCACACCCCTGGTACACTGACCCTCAGCCCCCTCCCCTACCCCCGACCCCCGGGACACGGACCCTCAGCCCCCTCTCCTACCCCTAACCCTCGGGACACTGACTCTCAGCCCCCTCTCCTACCCCCGACCTCCGGGGACACTGACCGTCAGTCCCCTCTCCTACCCCCGACCCCCGGGGGAAACTGACCCTCAGCCCCCTCTCCTACCATCAGCCCCCGGTACACTGACACTCAGACACCCTCTCCCACCCTCGGAACACTGACCTTCAGCCCCCTCCACTAGCCCCGACACCCAGGGACACTGACCCTCAGCCCTTACTCCTGCCCCCGGGGGACACTGACCCTCAGCCCCCTCTCCTACCCCCGACCCCCGGGACACTGACGCTCAGCTCCCTCTCCTACCACCGACCCACGGGACACTGACCCTCAGCCCCCTCTCATACCCTCAGCCCCTGGGACACTGACCCTCAGCCCCCTCTCCTACCACCGACCCCCGGGGGACACTGACCATCAGCTCTCTCTCCGACCCCCGACCCCCGGTACACTGACCCTCAGCCCCCTCTCCTACCCCCGAGGGACGCTGACCCTCAGCCACCTCTCCTACCCCCGACCCCCGGCACACTGACCCTCAGACCCCTCTCCTAACCCCGGGACACTGACCCACAGACCCCTCTCCTACCCCCGACTCCCGGGACACTGACCCTCAGCCCCGTCTCCTACCACGGACCCACGGGGACACTGACCCTCAGCCCCCTCTCCGACCCTCGACCCACGGGACACTGACCCTCAGCCCCCTCAACTGCCCCCGACACCCCGGACACTGACCCTCAGCCCCTTCTCCTACCCCTGGGATACCGACCCTTAGCCCCCTCTCCTACCGCCGACCATGATCCTCAGCCCCCTCTCCTACCACCAATCCCCGGGACACTGACCCTCAGCCCTCTCTCCTACACCCGACCCCCGGGACACTGACCCTCAGCCCCCTCTCCAGCCCCCAACCCCCGGGGGACACTGACCCTCAGCACCCTCTCCTACCGCCGGCCCCCGAAACATTGACCCTCAGCCCCCTCTCCTAACCCCGACCCCCGGGGACACTGACCCTCAGCCCCCTCTCCTACACTCAGACCCCGGGACACTGACCTTCAGCCCTCTCTCCTAACCTCAGCCCTCGGGACACTGACTCTCAGCCCCCTCTCCTACCGCCGACCCCCGGGGACACTGACCCTCAGCCCTCACTCCAACCCCCGACCCCCGGGACACTGACCCTTAGCCCCCTCTCCTACACACGACCCCCGGGACACTGACCCTCAGCCCCCTCTCCTACCCCTGAGACACTGACCCTCAGCCCCGTCTCCTACCCCCGACCCCCGGGGACACTGACACCCAGCCCCCTCTCCGACCCTCGAACCCCGGGATACTGACCCTCAGCCCCCTCTCCTACCCCGGACACCCCGGGCACTGACCCTCAGCCCCTTCTCCTACCCCCGGGACACTGACTCTTAGCCCTCTCTCCTACCCACGACCATAACCCTCACCCCCTCTCCTACCACCGATCCCCGGGACACTGACCCTCAGCCCCCTCTCCTACCTCCGACCTCCAGACACTGACCCTCAGCCCCATCTCCTACCCCCTGGACACTGGGCACTGAACATCAGCTCTCTCTCCGACCCCCGACCCCCAGGGACACTGACCCTCAGCCCTCACTCCTGCCCCCGGGGGACACTGACCCTCAGCCCCCTCTCCTACCCCCGACCCCCGGGACACTGACGCTCAGCTCCCTCTCCTACCACCGACCCAGGGGACACTGACACTCAGCCCCCTCTCCTACCCTCAGCCCCTGGGACACTGACCCTCAGCCCCCTCTCCTACCACCGACCCCCAGGGGACACTGACCATCAGCTCTCTCTCCGACCCCCGACCCCCGGGTACACTGACCCTCAGCCCCCTCTCCTACCCCCGAGGGACGCTGACCCTCAGCCACCTCTCCTACCCCCGACCCCCGGCACACTGACCCTCAGACCCCTCTCCTAACCCCGGGACACTGACCCACAGACCCCTCTCCTACCCCCGACTCCCGGGACACTGACCCTCAGCCCCGTCTCCTACCCCGGACCCACGGGGACACTGACCCTCAGCCCCCTCTCCGACCCTCGACCCCCGGGACACTGACCCTCAGCCCCCTCAACTGCCCTCGACACCCCGGACACTGACCCTCAGCCCCTTCTCCTACCCCTGGGATACCGACCCTTAGCCCCCTCTCCTACCCCCGACCATGATCCTCAGCCCCCTCTCCTACCACCAATCCCCGGGACACTGACCCTCAGCCCCCTCTCCTACACCCGACCCCCGGGACACTGACCCTCAGCCCCCTCTCCAGCCCCCAACCCCCGGGGGACACTGACCCTCAGCCCCCTCTCCTACCGCCGGCCCCCGAAACATTGACCCTCAGCCCCCTCTCCTAACCCCGACCCCCGGGGACACTGACCCTCAGCCCCCTCTCCTACCCTCAGCCCCCGGGACACTGACCTTCAGCCCTCTCTCATAACCTCAGCCCTCGGGACACTGACCCTCAGCCCCCTCTCCTACCGCCGACCCCCGGGGACACTGACCCTCAGCCCCCACTCCAACCCCCGACCCCCGGGACACTGACCCTCAGCCCCCTCTCCTACACACGACCCCCGGGACACTGACCCTCAGCCCCCTCTCCTACCCCTGAGACACTGACCCTCAGCCCCGTCTCCTACCCCCGACCCCCGGGGACACTGACACCCAGCCCCCTCTCCGAACCTCGAACCCCGGGATACTGACCCTCAGCCCCCTCTCCTACCCCGGACACCCCGGGCACTGACCCTCAGCCCCTTCTCCTACCCCCGGGACACTGACTCTTAGCCCCCTCTCCTACCCACGACCATAACCCTCACCCCCTCTCCTACCACCGATCCCCGGGACACTGACCCTCAGCCCCCTCTCCTACCTCCGACCTCCAGACACTGACCCTCAGCCCCATCTCCTATCCCCTGGACACTGACCCTCAGTACCCTCTCCTAACCCAGACCCTCGGGGACACTGATCCTCAGCCCCCTCTCCTACACCCGACCCCCTGGGCACTGAACATCAGCTCTCTCTCCGACCCCCGACCCCCGGGTACAATGATCCTCAGCCCCCTCTCCTACCCCCGAGGGACGCTGACACTCAGCCACCTCTCCTACCCCCGACCCCCGGGACACTGACCCTCAGACCCCTCTCCCAACCCCGGGACACTGACCCACAGACCCCTCTCCTATCCCCAACTCCAGGGACACTGACCCTCAGCCCCCTCTCCTATCCGCGACCCCCAGAGACATTGACCCTCAGCCCCCACTCCAACACCAGACCTCCGGGATACTGACCCTCAGCCACCTCTCGTACACACGACCCCCAGTACACTGACCCTCAGCCCCCTCTCCTACCCCCGAGACACTGACCCTCAGCCCCGTCTCCTACCCCGGACCCACGGGGACACTGACCCTCAGCCCCCTCTCCGACCCTCGACCCCCGGGACACTGACCCTCAGCCCCTTCTCCTACCCCCGGGATACTGACCCTTAGCCCCCTCTCCTACACCCGACCCACTGGGCACTGAACCTCAGCACACTTTTTTACCCCCGACCCCCGGGACACTGACCCTCAGCCCCCTCTGTCACCCCACACCCCTGGTACACTGACCCTCAGCCCCCTCCCCACACCCGACCCCCGGGACACGGACCCTCAGCCCCCTCTCCTACCCCTAACCCTCGGGACACTGACTCTCAGCCCCCTCTCCTACCCCCGACCTCCGGGGACACTGACCGTCAGTCCCCTCTCCTACCCCCGACCCCCGGGGGAAACTGACCCTCAGCCCCCTCTCCTACCATCAGCCCCCGGTACACTGACACTCAGACACCCTCTCCCACCCTCGGAACACTGACCTTCAGCCCCCTCTACTAGCCCCGACACCCAGGGACACTGACCCTCAGCCCTCACTCCTGCCCCCGGGGGACACTGACCCTCAGCCCCCTCTCCTACCCCCGACCCCCGGGACACTGACGCTCAGCTCCCTCTCCTACCACCGACCCACGGGACACTGACCCTCAGCCCCCTCTCATACCCTCAGCCCCTGGGACACTGACCCTCAGCCCCCTCTCCTACCACCGACCCCCGGGGGACACTGACCATCAGCTCTCTCTCCGACCCCCGACCCCCGGGTACACTGACCCTCAGCCCCCTCTCCTACCCCCGAGGGACGCTGACCCTCAGCCACCTCTCCTACCCCCGACCCCCGGCACACTGACCCTCAGACCCCTCTCCTAACCCCGGGACACTGACCCACAGACCCCTCTCCTACCCCCGACTCCCGGGACACTGACCCTCAGCCCCGTCTCCTACCACGGACCCACGGGGACACTGACCCTCAGCCCCCTCTCCGACCCTCGACCCACGGGACACTGACCCTCAGCCCCCTCAACTGCCCCCGACACCCCGGACACTGACCCTCAGCCCCTTCTCCTACCCCTGGGATACCGACCCTTAGCCCCCTCTCCTACCGCCGACCATGATCCTCAGCCCCCTCTCCTACCACCAATCCCCGGGACACTGACCCTCAGCCCTCTCTCCTACACCCGACCCCCGGGACACTGACCCTCAGCCCCCTCTCCAGCCCCCAACCCCCGGGGGACACTGACCCTCAGCACCCTCTCCTACCGCCGGCCCCCGAAACATTGACCCTCAGCCCCCTCTCCTAACCCCGACCCCCGGGGACACTGACCCTCAGCCCCCTCTCCTACCCTCAGACCCCGGGACACTGACCTTCAGCCCTCTCTCCTAACCTCAGCCCTCGGGACACTGACTCTCAGCCCCCTCTCCTACCGCCGACCCCCGGGGACACTGACCCTCAGCCCCCACTCCAACCCCCGACCCCCGGGACACTGACCCTTAGCCCCCTCTCCTACACACGACCCCCGGGACACTGACCCTCAGCCCCCTCTCCTACCCCTGAGACACTGACCCTCAGCCCCGTCTCCTACCCACGACCCCCGGGGACACTGACACCCAGCCCCCTCTCCGACCCTCGAACCCCGGGATACTGACCCTCAGCCCCCTCTCCTACCCCGGACACCCCGGGCACTGACCCTCAGCCCCTTCTCCTACCCCCGGGACACTGACTCTTAGCCCTCTCTCCTACCCACGACCATAACCCTCACCCCCTCTCCTACCACCGATCCCCGGGACACTGACCCTCAGCCCCCTCTCCTACCTCCGACCTCCAGACACTGACCCTCAGCCCCATCTCCTACCCCCTGGACACTGGGCACTGAACATCAGCTCTCTCTCCGACCCCCGATCCCCAGGGACACTGACCCTCAGCCCCCTCTCCTACCTCCGACCTCCAGACACTGACCCTCAGCCCCATCTCCTACCCCCTGGACACTGGGCACTGAACATCAGCCCCCTCTCCTACCCCCGACCCCCGGGACACTGACGCTCAGCTCCCTCTCCTACCACCGACCCAGGGGACACTGACCCTCAGCCCCCTCTCCTACCCTCAGCCCCTGGGACACTGACCCTCAGCCCCCTCTCCTACCACCGACCCCCGGGGGACACTGACCATCAGCTCTCTCTCCGACCCCCGACCCCCGGGTACACTGACCCTCAGCCCCCTCTCCTACCCCCGAGGGACGCTGACCCTCAGCCACCTCTCCTACCCCCGACCCCCGGCACACTGACCCTCAGACCCCTCTCCTAACCCCGGGACACTGACCCACAGACCCCTCTCCTACCCCCGACTCCCGGGACACTGACCCTCAGCCCCGTCTCCTACCCCGGACCCACGGGGACACTGACCCTCAGCCCCCTCTACGACCCTCGACCCCCGGGACACTGACCCTCAGCCCCCTCAACTGCCCCCGACACCCCGGACACTGACCCTCAGCCCCTTCTCCTACCCCTGGGATACCGACCCTTAGCCCCCTCTCCTACCCCCGACCATGATCCTCAGCCCCCTCTCCTACCACCAATCCCCGGGACACTGACCCTCAGCCCCCTCTCCTACACCCGACCCCCGGGACACTGACCCTCAGCCCCCTCTCCAGCCCCCAACCCCCGGGGGACACTGACCCTCAGCCCCCTCTCCTACCGCCGGCCCCCGAAACATTGACCCTCAGCCCCCTCTCCTAACCCCGACCTCCGGGGACACTGACCCTCAGCCCCCTCTCCTACCCCCGACCCCCGGGGGAAACTGACCCTCAGCCCCCTCTCCTACCATCAGCCCCCGGTACACTGACACTCAGACACCCTCTCCCACCCTCGGAACACTGACCTTCAGCCCCCTCTACTAGCCCCGACACCCAGGGACACTGACCCTCAGCCCTCACTCCTGCCCCCGGGGGACACTGACCCTCAGCCCCCTCTCCTACCCCCGACCCCCGGGACACTGACGCTCAGCTCCCTCTCCTACCACCGACCCACGGGACACTGACCCTCAGCCCCCTCTCATACCCTCAGCCCCTGGGACACTGACCCTCAGCCCCCTCTCCTACCACCGACCCCCGGGGGACACTGACCATCAGCTCTCTCTCCGACCCCCGACCCCCGGGTACACTGACCCTCAGCCCCCTCTCCTACCCCCGAGGGACGCTGACCCTCAGCCACCTCTCCTACCCCCGACCCCCGGCACACTGACCCTCAGACCCCTCTCCTAACCCCGGGACACTGACCCACAGACCCCTCTCCTACCCCCGACTCCCGGGACACTGACCCTCAGCCCCGTCTCCTACCACGGACCCACGGGGACACTGACCCTCAGCCCCCTCTCCGACCCTCGACCCACGGGACACTGACCCTCAGCCCCCTCTCCAACCCCGGACACCCCGGGCACTGACCCTCAGCCCCTTCTCCGACACCCGGGCCACTGACCCTTAGCCCACTCTCCTACCCACGACCATAACCCTCACCCCCTCTCATACCACCGATCTCCGGGTCATGACCCTCAGCCCCCTCTCCTACCTCCGAACTCCAGACACTGACCCTCAGCCCCATCTCCTACCCCCGGGACACTGACCCTCAGCACTCTCTCCTACCCCAGACCCCCGGGGACATTGATCCTCAGCCCCCTCTCCTACACCCGACCCACTGGGCACTGAACCTCAGCACACTTTTTTACCCCCGACCCCCGGGACACTGACCCTCAGCCCCCTCTGTCACCCCACACCCCTGGTACACTGACCCTCAGCCCCCTCCCCTACCCCCGACCCCCGGGACACGGACTCTCAGCCCCCTCTCCTACCCCTAACCCTCGGGACACTGACTCTCAGCCCCCTCTCCTACCCCCGACCTCCGGGGACATTGACCGTCAGTCCCCTCTCCTACCCCCGACCCCCGGGGGAAACTGACCTACAGCCCCCTCTCCTACCATCAGCCCCCGGTACACTGACACTCAGACACCCTCTCCCACCCTCGGAACACTGACCTTCAGCCCCCTCCACTAGCCCCGACACCCAGGGACACTGACCCTCAGCCCTCACTCCTGCCCCCGGGGGACACTGACCCTCAGCCCCCTCTCCTACCCCCGACCCCCGGGACACTGACGCTCAGCTCCCTCTCCTACCACCGACCCACGGGACACTGACCCTCAGCCCCCTCTCATACCCTCAGCCCCTGGGACACTGACCCTCAGCCCCCTCTCCTACCACCGACCCCCGGGGGACACTGACCATCAGCTCTCTCTCCGACCCCCGACCCCCGGGTACACTGACCCTCAGCCCCCTCTCCTACCCCCGAGGGACGCTGACCCTCAGCCACCTCTCCTACCCCCGACCCCCGGCACACTGACCCTCAGACCCCTCTCCTAACCCCGGGACACTGACCCACAGACCCCTCTCCTACCCCCGACTCCCGGGACACTGACCCTCAGCCCCGTCTCCTACCACGGACCCACGGGGACACTGACCCTCAGCCCCCTCTCCGACCCTCGACCCACGGGACACTGACCCTCAGCCCCCTCAACTGCCCCCGACACCCCGGACACTGACCCTCAGCCCCTTCTCCTACCCCTGGGATACCGACCCTTAGCCCCCTCTCCTACCGCCGACCATGATCCTCAGCCCCCTCTCCTACCACCAATCCCCGGGACACTGACCCTCAGCCCTCTCTCCTACACCCGACCCCCGGGACACTGACCCTCAGCCCCCTCTCCAGCCCCCAACCCCCGGGGGACACTGACCCTCAGCACCCTCTCCTACCGCCGGCCCCCGAAACATTGACCCTCAGCCCCCTCTCCTAACCCCGACCCCCGGGGACACTGACCCTCAGCCCCCTCTCCTACCCTCAGACCCCGGGACACTGACCTTCAGCCCTCTCTCCTAACCTCAGCCCTCGGGACACTGACTCTCAGCCCCCTCTCCTACCGCCGACCCCCGGGGACACTGACCCTCAGCCCCCACTCCAACCCCCGACCCCCGGGACACTGACCCTTAGCCCCCTCTCCTACACACGACCCCCGGGACACTGACCCTCAGCCCCCTCTCCTACCCCTGAGACACTGACCCTCAGCCCCGTCTCCTACCCCCGACCCCCGGGGACACTGACACCCAGCCCCCTCTCCGACCCTCGAACCCCGGGATACTGACCCTCAGCCCCCTCTCCTACCCCGGACACCCCGGGCACTGACCCTCAGCCCCTTCTCCTACCCCCGGGACACTGACTCTTAGCCCTCTCTCCTACCCACGACCATAACCCTCACCCCCTCTCCTACCACCGATCCCCGGGACACTGACCCTCAGCCCCCTCTCCTACCTCCGACCTCCAGACACTGACCCTCAGCCCCATCTCCTACCCCCTGGACACTGGGCACTGAACATCAGCTCTCTCTCCGACCCCCGACCCCCAGGGACACTGACCCTCAGCCCTCACTCCTGCGCCCGGGGGACACTGACCCTCAGCCCCCTCTCCTACCCCCGACCCCCGGGACACTGACGCTCAGCTCCCTCTCCTACCACCGACCCAGGGGACACTGACCCTCAGCCCCCTCTCCTACCCTCAGCCCCTGGGACACTGACCCTCAGCCCCCTCTCCTACCACCGACCCCCGGGGGACACTGACCATCAGCTCTCTCTCCGACCCCCGACCCCCGGGTACACTGACCCTCAGCCCCCTCTCCTACCCCCGAGGGACGCTGACCCTCAGCCACCTCTCCTACCCCCGACCCCCGGCACACTGACCCTCAGACCCCTCTCCTAACCCCGGGACACTGACCCACAGACCCCTCTCCTACCCCCGACTCCCGGGACACTGACCCTCAGCCCCGTCTCCTACCCCGGACCCACGGGGACACTGACCCTCAGCCCCCTCTCCGACCCTCGACCCCCGGGACACTGACCCTCAGCCCCCTCAACTGCCCCCGACACCCCGGACACTGACCCTCAGCCCCTTCTCCTACCCCTGGGATACCGACCCTTAGCCCCCTCTCCTACCCCCGACCATGATCCTCAGCCCCCTCTCCTACCACCAATCCCCGGGACACTGACCCTCAGCCCCCTCTCCTACACCCGACCCCCGGGACACCGACCCTCAGCCCCCTCTCCAGCCCCCAACCCCCGGGGGACACTGACCCTCAGCCCCCTCTCCTACCGCCGGCCCCCGAAACATTGACCCTCAGCCCCCTCTCCTAACCCCGACCCCCGGGGACACTGACCCTCAGCCCCCTCTCCTACCCTCAGCCCCCGGGACACTGACCTTCAGCCCTCTCTCATAACCTCAGCCCTCGGGACACTGATCCTCAGCCCCCTCTCCTACCGCCGACCCCCGGGGACACTGACCCTCAGCCCCCACTCCAACCCCCGACCCCCGGGACACTGACCCTCAGCCCCCTCTCCTACACACGACCCCCGGGACACTGACCCTCAGCCCCCTCTCCTACCCCTGAGACACTGACCCTCAGCCCCGTCTCCTACCCCCGACCCCCGGGGACACTGACACCCAGCCCCCTCTCCGACCCTCGAACCCCGGGATACTGACCCTCAGCCCCCTCTCCTACCCCGGACACCCCGGGCACTGACCCTCAGCCCCTTCTCCTACCCCCGGGACACTGACTCTTAGCCCCCTCTCCTACCCACAACCATAACCCTCACCCCCTCTCCTACCACCGATCCCCGGGACACTGACCCTCAGCCCCCTCTCCTACCTCCGACCTCCAGACACTGACCCTCAGCCCCATCTCCTATCCCCTGGACACTGACCCTCAGTACCCTCTCCTAACCCAGACCCTCGGGGACACTGATCCTCAGCCCCCTCTCCTACACCCGACCCCCTGGGCACTGAACATCAGCTCTCTCTCCGACCCCCGACCCCCGGGTACAATGATCCTCAGCCCCCTCTCCTACCCCCGAGGGACGCTGACACTCAGCCACCTCTCCTACCCCCGACCCCCGGGACACTGACCCTCAGACCCCTCTCCCAACCCCGGGACACTGACCCACAGACCCCTCTCCTATCCCCAACTCCAGGGACACTGACCCTCAGCCCCCTTTCCTATCCGCGACCCCCGGAGACATTGACCCTCAGCCCCCACTCCAACACCAGACCTCCGGGATACTGACCCTCAGCCACCTCTCGTACACACGACCCCCAGTACACTGACCCTCAGCCCCCTCTCCTACCCCCGAGACACTGACCCTCAGCCCCGTCTCCTACCCCGGACCCACGGGGACACTGACCCTCAGCCCCCTCTCCGACCCTCGACCCCCGGGACACTGACCCTCAGCCCCTTCTCCTACCCCCGGGATACTGACCCTTAGCCCCCTCTCCTACACCCGACCCACTGGGCACTGAACCTCAGCACACTTTTTTACCCCCGACCCCCGGGACACTGACCCTCAGCCCCCTCTGTCACCCCACACCCCTGGTACACTGACCCTCAGCCCCCTCCCCTACCCCCGACCCCCGGGACACGGACCCTCAGCCCCCTCTCCTACCCCTAACCCTCGGGACACTGACTCTCAGCCCCCTCTCCTACCCCCGACCTCCGGGGACACTGACCGTCAGTCCCCTCTCCTACCCCCGACCCCCGGGGGAAACTGACCCTCAGCCCCCTCTCCTACCATCAGCCCCCGGTACACTGACACTCAGACACCCTCTCCCACCGTCGGAACACTGACCCTCAGCCCCCTCTCCTACCCCCGACCCCCGGGACACTGACGCTCAGCTCCCTCTCCTACCACCGACCCACGGGACACTGACCCTCAGCCCCCTCTCATACCCTCAGCCCCTGGGACACTGACCCTCAGCCCCCTCTCCTACCACCGACCCCCGGGGGACACTGACCATCAGCTCTCTCTCCGACCCCCGACCCCCGGGTACACTGACCCTCAGCCCCCTCTCCTACCCCCGAGGGACGCTGACCCTCAGCCACCTCTCCTACCCCCGACCCCCGGCACACTGACCCTCAGACCCCTCTCCTAACCCCGGGACACTGACCCACAGACCCCTCTCCTACCCCCGACTCCCGGGACACTGACCCTCAGCCCCGTCTCCTACCACGGACCCACGGGGACACTGACCCTCAGCCCCCTCTCCGACCCTCGACCCACGGGACACTGACCCTCAGCCCCCTCAACTGCCCCCGACACCCCGGACACTGACCCTCAGCCCCTTCTCCTACCCCTGGGATACCGACCCTTAGCCCCCTCTCCTACCGCCGACCATGATCCTCAGCCCCCTCTCCTACCACCAATCCCCGGGACACTGACCCTCAGCCCTCTCTCCTACACCCGACCCCCGGGACACTGACCCTCAGCCCCCTCTCCAGCCCCCAACCCCCGGGGGACACTGACCCTCAGCACCCTCTCCTACCGCCGGCCCCCGAAACATTGACCCTCAGCCCCCTCTCCTAACCCCGACCCCCGGGGACACTGACCCTCAGCCCCCTCTCCTACCCTCAGACCCCGGGACACTGACCTTCAGCCCTCTCTCCTAACCTCAGCCCTCGGGACACTGACTCTCAGCCCCCTCTCCTACCGCCGACCCCCGGGGACACTGACCCTCAGCCCCCACTCCAACCCCCGACCCCCGGGACACTGACCCTTAGCCCCCTCTCCTACACACGACCCCCGGGACACTGACCCTCAGCCCCCTCTCCTACCCCTGAGACACTGACCCTCAGCCCCGTCTCCTACCCCCGACCCCCGGGGACACTGACACCCAGCCCCCTCTCCGACCCTCGAACCCCGGGATACTGACCCTCAGCCCCCTCTCCTACCCCGGACACCCCGGGCACTGACCCTCAGCCCCTTCTCCTACCCCCGGGACACTGACTCTTAGCCCTCTCTCCTACCCACGACCATAACCCTCACCCCCTCTCCTACCACCGATCCCCGGGACACTGACCCTCAGCCCCCTCTCCTACCTCCGACCTCCAGACACTGACCCTCAGCCCCATCTCCTACCCCCTGGACACTGGGCACTGAACATCAGCTCTCTCTCCGACCCCCGACCCCCAGGGACACTGACCCTCAGCCCTCACTCCTGCCCCCGGGGGACACTGACCCTCAGCCCCCTCTCCTACCCCCGACCCCCGGGACACTGACGCTCAGCTCCCTCTCCTACCACCGACCCAGGGGACACTGACCCTCAGCCCCCTCTCCTACCCTCAGCCCCTGGGACACTGACCCTCAGCCCCCTCTCCTACCACCGACCCCCGGGGGACACTGACCATCAGCTCTCTCTCCGACCCCCGACCCCCGGGTACACTGACCCTCAGCCCCCTCTCCTACCCCCGAGGGACGCTGACCCTCAGCCACCTCTCCTACCCCCGACCCCCGGCACACTGACCCTCAGACCCCTCTCCTAACCCCGGGACACTGACCCACAGACCCCTCTCCTACCCCCGACTCCCGGGACACTGACCCTCAGCCCCGTCTCCTACCCCGGACCCACGGGGACACTGACCCTCAGCCCCCTCTACGACCCTCGACCCCCGGGACACTGACCCTCAGCCCCCTCAACTGCCCCCGACACCCCGGACACTGACCCTCAGCCCCTTCTCCTACCCCTGGGATACCGACCCTTAGCCCCCTCTCCTACCCCCGACCATGATCCTCAGCCCCCTCTCCTACCACCAATCCCCGGGACACTGACCCTCAGCCCCCTCTCCTACACCCGACCCCCGGGACACTGACCCTCAGCCCCCTCTCCAGCCCCCAACCCCCGGGGGACACTGACCCTCAGCCCCCTCTCCTACCGCCGGCCCCCGAAACATTGACCCTCAGCCCCCTCTCCTAACCCCGACCCCCGGGGACACTGACCCTCAGCCCCCTCTCCTACCCTCAGCCCCCGGGACACTGACCTTCAGCCCTCTCTCATAACCTCAGCCCTCGGGACACTGACCCTCAGCCCCCTCTCCTACCGCCGACCCCCGGGGACACTGACCCTCAGCCCCCACTCCAACCCCCGACCCCCGGGACACTGACCCTCAGCCCCCTCTCCTACACACGACCCCCGGGACACTGACCCTCAGCCCCCTCTCCTACCCCTGAGACACTGACCCTCAGCCCCGTCTCCTACCCCCGACCCCCGGGGACACTGACACCCAGCCCCCTCTCCGACCCTCGAACCCCGGGATACTGA
Organism: Pristiophorus japonicus; assembly: GCF_044704955.1. Classification (NCBI taxonomy): domain Eukaryota; kingdom Metazoa; phylum Chordata; class Chondrichthyes; family Pristiophoridae; genus Pristiophorus; species Pristiophorus japonicus. The sequence goes on along the minus strand of NC_092001.1, from coordinate 27,937,614 downwards.
CCCTCAGCCCCCTCTCCTACACCGGACACCCCGGGCACTGACCCTCAGCCCCTTCTCCTACCCCCGGGACACTGACTCTTAGCCCCCTCTCCTACCCACGACCATAACCCTCACCCCCTCTCCTACCACCGATCCCCGGGACACTGAGCCTCAGCCCCCTCTCCTACCTCCGACCTCCAGACACTGACCATCAGCCCCATCTCCTACCCCCTGGACACTGACCCTCAGTACCCTCTCCTAACCCAGACCCTCGGGGACACTGATCCTCAGCCCCCTCTCCTACACCCGACCCCCTGGGCACTGAACATCAGCTCTCTCTCCGACCCCCGACCCCCGGGTACAATGATCCTCAGCCCCCTCTCCTACCCCCGAGGGACGCTGACACTCAGCCACCTCTCCTACCCCCGACCCCCGGGACACTGACCCTCAGACCCCTCTCCTAACCCCGGGACACTGACCCACAGACCCCTCTCCTATCCCCAACTCCAGGGACACTGACCCTCAGCCCCCTCTCCTATCCGCGACCCCCGGAGACATTGACCCTCAGCCCCCACTCCAACACCAGACCTCCGGGATACTGACCCTCAGCCACCTCTCGTACACACGACCCCCAGTACACTGACCCTCAGCCCCCTCTCCTACCCCCGAGACACTGACCCTCAGCCCCGTCTCCTACCCCGGACCCACGGGGACACTGACCCTCAGCCCCCTCTCCGACCCTCGACCCCCGGGACACTGACCCTCAGCCCCTTCTCCTACCCCCGGGATACTGACCCTTAGCCCCCTCTCCTACCACCGACCATGACCCTCAGCCCCCTCTCCTACCACCGATCCCCGGAACACTGACCCTCAGCCTCCTCTCCTACACCCGACCCCCGGGACACTGACCCACAGCCCCCTCTCTCAACCCCGAGTCCCGGGCCTCTAACCCTCAGCCCCCTTTCTCACCCTCGATCCCGGGACACTGACCCTCAGCCCCCTCTCCTACCCCCGACCCCTGGGACACTGACCCTCAGCCCCCTCTCCAGCCCCCAACCCCCGGGGGACACTGACCCTCAGCCCCCTCTCCTACCGCCGGCCCCCGACACATTGACCCTCAGCCCCCTCTCCTACCCTCGAAACCCGGGGACACTGACCCTCAACCGCTCTCCTACCCCCGCTGACACTGACCATCAGCCCCCTCTCTTACCTGCGACCATCAGGTTGAACTGACCCTCAGCCTGCACTCCTAACCCCAATGACACTGACCTTCAGACACCTCTCCTACACCCGATCCCCAGGACACTGACCCTCAGCCCCCTCTACTACCCCCGACTACCGGGGACACTGACCCTCAGCCCCCTCTCCTATCCCCGAATCCGGGGACACTGACCCTTCGCCCCCTCTCCTAACCCCGAACCCCGGAGACACTGACCCTCAGCCCAATCTCCTACCCCCGACCCCCGGGACACTGACGCTCATCCCCCTCACCTACCACCGGGGGACACTGACCCTCAGCCCCCTCTCCTACCCCCTAGACACTGACCCTCAGCCCCCTCTCTCCTACTCCCGAACCCCGGGACACTGACCCTCAGCCCCCTCTCCGACCCTCGACCCCCGGGACACTGACCCTCAGCCCCCTCAACTGCCCCCGACACCCCGGACACTGACCCTCAGCCCCTTCTCCTACCCCTGGGATACCGACCCTTAGCCCCCTCTCCTACCCCCGACCATGATCCTCAGCCCCCTCTCCTACCACCAATCCCCGGGACACTGACCCTCAGCCCCCTCTCCTACACCCGACCCCCGGGACACCGACCCTCAGCCCCCTCTCCAGCCCCCAACCCCCGGGGGACACTGACCCTCAGCCCCCTCTCCTACCGCCGGCCCCCGAAACATTGACCCTCAGCCCCCTCTCCTAACCCCGACCCCCGGGGACACTGACCCTCAGCCCCCTCTCCTACCCTCAGCCCCCGGGACACTGACCTTCAGCCCTCTCTCATAACCTCAGCCCTCGGGACACTGATCCTCAGCCCCCTCTCCTACCGCCGACCCCCGGGGACACTGACCCTCAGCCCCCACTCCAACCCCCGACCCCCGGGACACTGACCCTCAGCCCCCTCTCCTACACACGACCCCCGGGACACTGACCCTCAGCCCCCTCTCCTACCCCTGAGACACTGACCCTCAGCCCCGTCTCCTACCCCCGACCCCCGGGGACACTGACACCCAGCCCCCTCTCCGACCCTCGAACCCCGGGATACTGACCCTCAGCCCCCTCTCCTACCCCGGACACCCCGGGCACTGACCCTCAGCCCCTTCTCCTACCCCCGGGACACTGACTCTTAGCCCCCTCTCCTACCCACAACCATAACCCTCACCCCCTCTCCTACCACCGATCCCCGGGACACTGACCCTCAGCCCCCTCTCCTACCTCCGACCTCCAGACACTGACCCTCAGCCCCATCTCCTATCCCCTGGACACTGACCCTCAGTACCCTCTCCTAACCCAGACCCTCGGGGACACTGATCCTCAGCCCCCTCTCCTACACCCGACCCCCTGGGCACTGAACATCAGCTCTCTCTCCGACCCCCGACCCCCGGGTACAATGATCCTCAGCCCCCTCTCCTATCCCCGAGGGACGCTGACACTCAGCCACCTCTCCTACCCCCGACCCCCGGGACACTGACCCTCAGACCCCTCTCCCAACCCCGGGACACTGACCCACAGACCCCTCTCCTATCCCCAACTCCAGGGACACTGACCCTCAGCCCCCTTTCCTATCCGCGACCCCCGGAGACATTGACCCTCAGCCCCCACTCCAACACCAGACCTCCGGGATACTGACCCTCAGCCACCTCTCGTACACACGACCCCCAGTACACTGACCCTCAGCCCCCTCTCCTACCCCCGAGACACTGACCCTCAGCCCCGTCTCCTACCCCGGACCCACGGGGACACTGACCCTCAGCCCCCTCTCCGACCCTCGACCCCCGGGACACTGACCCTCAGCCCCTTCTCCTACCCCCGGGATACTGACCCTTAGCCCCCTCTCCTACACCCGACCCACTGGGCACTGAACCTCAGCACACTTTTTTACCCCCGACCCCCGGGACACTGACCCTCAGCCCCCTCTGTCACCCCACACCCCTGGTACACTGACCCTCAGCCCCCTCCCCTACCCCCGACCCCCGGGACACGGACCCTCAGCCCCCTCTCCTACCCCTAACCCTCGGGACACTGACTCTCAGCCCCCTCTCCTACCCCCGACCTCCGGGGACACTGACCGTCAGTCCCCTCTCCTACCCCCGACCCCCGGGGGAAACTGACCCTCAGCCCCCTCTCCTACCATCAGCCCCCGGTACACTGACACTCAGACACCCTCTCCCACCGTCGGAACACTGACCCTCAGCCCCCTCTCCTACCCCCGACCCCCGGGACACTGACGCTCAGCTCCCTCTCCTACCACCGACCCACGGGACACTGACCCTCAGCCCCCTCTCATACCCTCAGCCCCTGGGACACTGACCCTCAGCCCCCTCTCCTACCACCGACCCCCGGGGGACACTGACCATCAGCTCTCTCTCCGACCCCCGACCCCCGGGTACACTGACCCTCAGCCCCCTCTCCTACCCCCGAGGGACGCTGACCCTCAGCCACCTCTCCTACCCCCGACCCCCGGCACACTGACCCTCAGACCCCTCTCCTAACCCCGGGACACTGACCCACAGACCCCTCTCCTACCCCCGACTCCCGGGACACTGACCCTCAGCCCCGTCTCCTACCACGGACCCACGGGGACACTGACCCTCAGCCCCCTCTCCGACCCTCGACCCACGGGACACTGACCCTCAGCCCCCTCAACTGCCCCCGACACCCCGGACACTGACCCTCAGCCCCTTCTCCTACCCCTGGGATACCGACCCTTAGCCCCCTCTCCTACCGCCGACCATGATCCTCAGCCCCCTCTCCTACCACCAATCCCCGGGACACTGACCCTCAGCCCTCTCTCCTACACCCGACCCCCGGGACACTGACCCTCAGCCCCCTCTCCAGCCCCCAACCCCCGGGGGACACTGACCCTCAGCACCCTCTCCTACCGCCGGCCCCCGAAACATTGACCCTCAGCCCCCTCTCCTAACCCCGACCCCCGGGGACACTGACCCTCAGCCCCCTCTCCTACCCTCAGACCCCGGGACACTGACCTTCAGCCCTCTCTCCTAACCTCAGCCCTCGGGACACTGACTCTCAGCCCCCTCTCCTACCGCCGACCCCCGGGGACACTGACCCTCAGCCCCCACTCCAACCCCCGACCCCCGGGACACTGACCCTTAGCCCCCTCTCCTACACACGACCCCCGGGACACTGACCCTCAGCCCCCTCTCCTACCCCTGAGACACTGACCCTCAGCCCCGTCTCCTACCCCCGACCCCCGGGGACACTGACACCCAGCCCCCTCTCCGACCCTCGAACCCCGGGATACTGACCCTCAGCCCCCTCTCCTACCCCGGACACCCCGGGCACTGACCCTCAGCCCCTTCTCCTACCCCCGGGACACTGACTCTTAGCCCTCTCTCCTACCCACGACCATAACCCTCACCCCCTCTCCTACCACCGATCCCCGGGACACTGACCCTCAGCCCCCTCTCCTACCTCCGACCTCCAGACACTGACCCTCAGCCCCATCTCCTACCCCCTGGACACTGGGCACTGAACATCAGCTCTCTCTCCGACCCCCGACCCCCAGGGACACTGACCCTCAGCCCTCACTCCTGCCCCCGGGGGACACTGACCCTCAGCCCCCTCTCCTACCCCCGACCCCCGGGACACTGACGCTCAGCTCCCTCTCCTACCACCGACCCAGGGGACACTGACCCTCAGCCCCCTCTCCTACCCTCAGCCCCTGGGACACTGACCCTCAGCCCCCTCTCCTACCACCGACCCCCGGGGGACACTGACCATCAGCTCTCTCTCCGACCCCCGACCCCCGGGTACACTGACCCTCAGCCCCCTCTCCTACCCCCGAGGGACGCTGACCCTCAGCCACCTCTCCTACCCCCGACCCCCGGCACACTGACCCTCAGACCCCTCTCCTAACCCCGGGACACTGACCCACAGACCCCTCTCCTACCCCCGACTCCCGGGACACTGACCCTCAGCCCCGTCTCCTACCCCGGACCCACGGGGACACTGACCCTCAGCCCCCTCTACGACCCTCGACCCCCGGGACACTGACCCTCAGCCCCCTCAACTGCCCCCGACACCCCGGACACTGACCCTCAGCCCCTTCTCCTACCCCTGGGATACCGACCCTTAGCCCCCTCTCCTACCCCCGACCATGATCCTCAGCCCCCTCTCCTACCACCAATCCCCGGGACACTGACCCTCAGCCCCCTCTCCTACACCCGACCCCCGGGACACTGACCCTCAGCCCCCTCTCCAGCCCCCAACCCCCGGGGGACACTGACCCTCAGCCCCCTCTCCTACCGCCGGCCCCCGAAACATTGACCCTCAGCCCCCTCTCCTAACCCCGACCCCCGGGGACACTGACCCTCAGCCCCCTCTCCTACCCTCAGCCCCCGGGACACTGACCTTCAGCCCTCTCTCATAACCTCAGCCCTCGGGACACTGACCCTCAGCCCCCTCTCCTACCGCCGACCCCCGGGGACACTGACCCTCAGCCCCCACTCCAACCCCCGACCCCCGGGACACTGACCCTCAGCCCCCTCTCCTACACACGACCCCCGGGACACTGACCCTCAGCCCCCTCTCCTACCCCTGAGACACTGACCCTCAGCCCCGTCTCCTACCCCCGACCCCCGGGGACACTGACACCCAGCCCCCTCTCCGACCCTCGAACCCCGGGATACTGACCCTCAGCCCCCTCTCCTACACCGGACACCCCGGGCACTGACCCTCAGCCCCTTCTCCTACCCCCGGGACACTGACTCTTAGCCCCCTCTCCTACCCACGACCATAACCCTCACCCCCTCTCCTACCACCGATCCCCGGGACACTGAGCCTCAGCCCCCTCTCCTACCTCCGACCTCCAGACACTGACCATCAGCCCCATCTCCTACCCCCTGGACACTGACCCTCAGTACCCTCTCCTAACCCAGACCCTCGGGGACACTGATCCTCAGCCCCCTCTCCTACACCCGACCCCCTGGGCACTGAACATCAGCTCTCTCTCCGACCCCCGACCCCCGGGTACAATGATCCTCAGCCCCCTCTCCTACCCCCGAGGGACGCTGACACTCAGCCACCTCTCCTACCCCCGACCCCCGGGACACTGACCCTCAGACCCCTCTCCTAACCCCGGGACACTGACCCACAGACCCCTCTCCTATCCCCAACTCCAGGGACACTGACCCTCAGCCCCCTCTCCTATCCGCGACCCCCGGAGACATTGACCCTCAGCCCCCACTCCAACACCAGACCTCCGGGATACTGACCCTCAGCCACCTCTCGTACACACGACCCCCAGTACACTGACCCTCAGCCCCCTCTCCTACCCCCGAGACACTGACCCTCAGCCCCGTCTCCTACCCCGGACCCACGGGGACACTGACCCTCAGCCCCCTCTCCGACCCTCGACCCCCGGGACACTGACCCTCAGCCCCTTCTCCTACCCCCGGGATACTGACCCTTAGCCCCCTCTCCTACCACCGACCATGACCCTCAGCCCCCTCTCCTACCACCGATCCCCGGAACACTGACCCTCAGCCTCCTCTCCTACACCCGACCCCCGGGACACTGACCCACAGCCCCCTCTCTCAACCCCGAGTCCCGGGCCTCTAACCCTCAGCCCCCTTTCTCACCCTCGATCCCGGGACACTGACCCTCAGCCCCCTCTCCTACCCCCGACCCCTGGGACACTGACCCTCAGCCCCCTCTCCAGCCCCCAACCCCCGGGGGACACTGACCCTCAGCCCCCTCTCCTACCGCCGGCCCCCGACACATTGACCCTCAGCCCCCTCTCCTACCCTCGAAACCCGGGGACACTGACCCTCAACCGCTCTCCTACCCCCGCTGACACTGACCATCAGCCCCCTCTCTTACCTGCGACCATCAGGTTGAACTGACCCTCAGCCTGCACTCCTAACCCCAATGACACTGACCTTCAGACACCTCTCCTACACCCGATCCCCAGGACACTGACCCTCAGCCCCCTCTACTACCCCCGACTACCGGGGACACTGACCCTCAGCCCCCTCTCCTATCCCCGAATCCGGGGACACTGACCCTTCGCCCCCTCTCCTAACCCCGAACCCCGGAGACACTGACCCTCAGCCCAATCTCCTACCCCCGACCCCCGGGACACTGACGCTCATCCCCCTCACCTACCACCGGGGGACACTGACCCTCAGCCCCCTCTCCTACCCCCTAGACACTGACCCTCAGCCCCCTCTCTCCTACTCCCGAACCCCGGGACACTGACCCTCAGTCCCCTCTCCTACCCCCGACCCCCGGGACACTGACCCTCAGCCCCCTCTCCAGCCCCCAACCCCCGGGGGACACTGACCCTCAGCCCCCTCTCCTACCGCCGGCCCCCGACACATTGACCCTCAGCCCCCTCTCCTACCCCCGACCCCCGGGGACACTGACCCTCAGCCCCCTCTCCTACCCCCGACCCTCGGGACACTGACCCTCAGCCCTCTCTCCTTCCCCCGACCGCCGGGACACTGACCCTCAGCCCGCTCTCCTACCCCCGACCCCCGGGACACGGACCCTCAGTCCCCTGTCCTACCCCCGACCCCCGAGACACTGACCCTCAGACCCCTCTCCTACCACCTGCACACTAACCCTCACCTCCTCTCCGACCTCCGATCCCCGGGACATTGACACTCAGCCCCCTCTCCTACCCGCGACCACCGGGGACAATGACCCTCAGCTCCCTCTCCAACTCCCGACCTCCGGGACGCTGACCCTCAACCCCCTCTCCTGCACCCGACCCCCGGGACACTGCCCCGCTCCTACCCCCGAGACACTGACAGTCAGCCCCCTCTCCTACACCTGAACCCCGGGGACACTGACCCTCAGCCCCCTCTCCTACCCTCGACCCCCGGGACACTGACCCTCAGCCCCCACTCCGACCCTCGACCCCCCAGACACTGACCCTCAGCCCCCTCTCCTACGCCCAGGACACTGACACTTAACCCCTCTCCTACCCCCGACCCTGACCCTCAGCCTCCTCTCCTACCCACGGGGTACAGTAACCCTCAGCCCCCTCTCCTACGCCCTACCCCAGGGGGAAACTGACAATCAGCCCCCTCTCCTACCCCCGGGGACACTGACACTCAGCCCCCTCTCCTACCCCCGACGACACAGACCATCAGCCCCCTCTCCTACCGCCGGACACTGCCCCTCAGTCCCCTCTCCTACCCCCGGGACAGTGACCCTCAGCCACCTCTCCTACCCTGACCTCCGGGACACTGACCCTCAGCCCCCTCTCCTAACCCCGACCCCCGGGGACACTGACCCTCATCCCCCTCTCCTACACCCGATCCCTGGGACACTGACCCTCAGCCGCCTCTCCTACCTCCGAACCCCCGGACACTGAACCTCAGCCACCTCTCCTACCCCCGACCCCCTGGGCACTGACCCTCAGCCACCTCTCTCACCCCACACCCCTGGGACACTGACCCTCAGCCCCCTCCCTTACTCCCGACCCCCGGGACACTGACCCTCAGCCCCCTCTCCTACCCCCGACCGCCCGGACACTGAACCTCAGCCCCCTCTCCTACCCCCGGGACACTGACCCTTAACCCCCTCTCCTACCCCCGACCCTGACCCTCAGCCTCCTCTCCAACCACCGACCCACGGGACACTGAGCCTTAGCCCCCTCTCCTAACCCCGACCCCCGGGACACTAACCCTCAGCCCCCTCTCTCATCCCCGATCCCCGGGACACTAACCCTCAGCCCCCTCTCTCACCCCGACCCCAGGGACACTGACCATCAGCCCCCTCTCTCACTCCTAGCACTGACCCTCAGCCCCCTCTCCTACCCCCGGGGGACACTGACCCTCAGCCCTCTCTCCTACGCCCTATCCCCGGGGGACACTGACCATCAGCCCCCTCTCCTACCCCAGGGGTCACTGATCCTCAGCCCCCTCTCCTACGTCCGACCCCCGGGGACACTGACACTCAGCACCCTCTCCTACCGCCGGGACACTGACCCACAGCCCCCTCTCCTACCCCCGGAGTACACTGTCCCTCAGCCCCCTCTCCTACCCCCGGGACACTGACCCTCAGCATCCTTTCCTATCCCCGACGCCCGGGGACACTGACCCTCAGTCCCCTCTCCTACCTCCGAACCCCCGAACACTGATCCTCAGCCACCTCTCCTACCCCCGGGACACTGACACTCAGCACCCTCTCCTACCCCCGACCCCCGGGAACACTGACCCTCAGCTCCCTCTCCTACCCCCGACCCCCTGGGCACTGACCCACAGCACCCTCTCTCACCCCGGACCCCCGGGACACTGACCCGCAACCCCCTCTCTCACCCCACACCCCTGTGACGCTGACCCTCAGACCCCTCCCCTACCCCCGACTCCTGGGACACTGACCCTCAGCCCCCTCTCCTATGCCCGGGACACTGACCCTCAGCCCCCTCTCCTACCCCCGGGGGACACAGACCCACAGCACCCTCTCCTATCCCCGGGACACTGACCCTCAGCCCCCTCTCCTACCCCCAGGAGACACTGACCCTCAGCCCACTATCCTACGCCCTACCCCCGGGGGACACTGACCATCAGCCCCCTCTCCAAACCCCGGGACACTGACACTCAGCCCCCTCTCCTACCGCCGACCCCCTGGGCACTGACCCGCAGCAACCTCTCCTACCCCAGACCCCCTGGGCACTGACGCGCACCACCGTCTCTCACCCCCGACCCTCGGGACACTGACTATAAGCCCCCTCTCTCACCCCACACCCCTGGGACACTGACCCTCAGACCCCTCCCCTAACCCCGACCCCCGGGACACTGACCCTCAGCCCCCTCTCCTACCCCCGACCGCCCGGGGACACTGACCCTCAGCCCCCTATCCTACGCCCTACCCCCGGTGGACACTGACCATCAGCCCCCTCTCCTACCCCCGGACACTGACCCTCAGCACCCTCTCCTACCACCGGGACACTGACCCTCAGCCCCCACACCTACCCTCGACTCCGCAGACACTGACCCTCAGCCCCCTCTCCTACGCCCAGGACACTGACACTTAACCCCTCTCCTACCCCCGACCCTGACCCTCAGCCTCCTCTCCTACCCACGGGGGACAGTAACCCTCAGCCCCCTCTCCTACGCCCTACCCCCGGGGGAAACTGACAATCAGCCCCCTCTCCTACCCCCGGGGACACTGACACTCAGCCCCCTCTCCTACCCCCGACGACACAGACCCTCAGCCCCCTCTCCTACCGCCGGACACTGCCCCTCAGTCCCCTCTCCTACCCCCGGGACAGTGACCCTCAGCCACCTCTCCTACCCTGACCCCCGGGACACTGACCCTCAACCCCCTCTCCTAACCCCGACCCCCGGGGACACTGACCCTCAGCCCCCTCTCCTACACCCGATCCCTGGGACACTGACCCTCAGCCGCCTCTCCTACCTCCGAACCCCCGGACACTGAACCTCAGCCACCTCTCCTACCCCCGACCCCCTGGGCACTGATCCTGAGCCACCTCTCTCACCCCACACCCCTGGGACACTGACCCTCAGCCCCCTCCCTTACTCTCGACCCCCGGGACACTGACCCTCAGCCCCCTCTCCTACCCCCGACCGCCCGGACACTGAACCTCAGCCCCCTTTCCTACCCCCGGGACACTGACCCTTAACCCCCTCTCCTACCCCCGACCCTGACCCTCAGCCTCCTCTCCAACCACCGACCAACGGGACACTGAGCCTCAGCCCCCTCTCCTACCCCCGACCCACGGGACACTAACCCTCAGCCCCCTCTCTCATCCGCGATCCCCGGGACACTAACCCTCAGCCCCCTCTCTCACCCCGACCCCAGGGACACTGACCATCAGCCCCCTCTCTCACTCCTGGCACTGACCCTCAGCCCCCTCTCCTACCCCCGGGGGACACTGACCCTCAGCCCTCTCTACTACGCCCTATCCCCGGGGGACACTGACCATCAGCCCCCTCTCCTACGCCCGGGGACACTGATCCTCAGCCCCCTCTCCTACGCCCGACCCCCGGGGACACTGACACTCAGCACCCTCTCCTACAGCCGGGACACTGACCCACAGCCCCCTCTCCTACCCCCGGGGTACACTGTCCCTCAGCCCCCTCTCCTATCCCCGGGACATTGACCCTCAGCACCCTCTCCTATCCCCGACGCCCGGGGACAGTGACCCTCAGCCCCCTCACCTACCCCCGACCGCCGGGACATTGACCCTCAGCCCCCTCTCCTACCTCCGAACCCCCGAACACTGATCCTCAGCCACCTCTCCTACCCCCGGGACACTGACAGTCAGCACCCTCTCCTACCCCCGACCCACGGGAACACTGACCCTCAGCTCCCTCTCCTACCCCCGACCCCCTGGGCACTGACCCACAGCACCCTCTCTCAACCCGGACCCCCTGGACACTGACCCTCAACCCCCTCTCTCACCCCACATCCCTGTGACGCTGACCCTCAGACCCCTCCCCTACCCCCGACTCCTGGGACACTGACCCTCAGCCCCCTCTCCTACCCCCGACCCCCGGGGTCACTGACCCTCAGCCCCCTCTCCTACGCCCGGGACACTGACCCTCAGCCCCCTCTCCTACCCCCGGGGGACACAGACCCACAGCACCCTCTCCTATCCCCGGGACACTGACCCTCAGCCCCCTCTCCTACCCCCAGGAGACACTGACCCTCAGCCCACTCTCCTACGCCCTACCTCCGGGGGACACTGACCATCAGCCCCCTCTCCAAACCCCGGGACACTGACACTCAGCCCCCTCTCCTACCGCCGACCCCCTGGGCACTGACCCTCAGCAACCTCTCCTACCCCAGACCCCCTGGGCACTGACGCGCAGCACCGTCTATCACCCCCGACCCTCGGGACACAGACTATAAGCCCCCTCTCTCACCCCACACCCCTGGGACACTGACCCTCAGACCCCTCCCCTAACCCCGACCCCCGGGACACTGACCCTCAGCCCCCTCTCCTACCCCCGACCCCCCGGGGACACTGACCCTCAGCCCCCTATCCTACGCCCTACCCCCGGTGGACACTGACCATCAGCCCCCTCTCCTACCCCCGGGACACTGACCCTCAGCACCCTCTCCTACCACCGGGACACTGACCCTCAGCCCCCTCTCGTACCCCCGAACACGGGGACACTGACCCTCAGCCCCCTCTCCTACCCCCGGGACACTGACCCTCAGTCCCCTCTCCTATTTCCGACGCCCGGGACACTGACCCTCAGCACCCTCTCGTACACCTGACCACCGGATATTGACCATCAGCCCCCACTCCTAACCCCGACCCCCGGGGACACTGACACTCAGCCCCCTCTCCTACCCCCGACACCCGGGACACTGACCCTAAGCACACTCTCCTACCTCCGACACCCCGGACACTGACCCTCAGCCCACTCTCCTATCCACGGGACACTGACCCTCAGCAGCCTCTCCTAACCCAGACCCCCGGGGACACTGACCCTCAGCCCCCTCTCCTACCACCGACCCCCTGGGCACTGACCCTCAGCACTCTCTCTCAACCCCGACCCCCGGGACACTGACCCTCAGCCCCCTTTCTCACCCCACACCCCTGGGACACTGACCCTCAGCCCCCTACCCTACCCCCGACGCCCGGGACACTGACCCTCAGCCCCCTCTCCTACCCCGACCCCCTGGACACTGACCCTCAGCCCCCTCTCCTACCCCCGACCCCCGGGACATTGACCCCCAGCCCCCTCTCCTACCCCCGAACCCCGGAGACACTGACCCTCAGCCCAATCTCCTACCCCAGATCCCCGGGGACACTGACCCTCAGCCCCCTCTCCGACTCCCGATGACACTGACTCTCAGCCCCCTCTCCTACACCCGATCCCCGGGGACAATGACCCTCAGCCCCTCTCCTATCGCCGATCCCCGGAAACTGACCCTCAGCCCCCTCTCCTACACCCGACCCCCGGGGACAGTGACCCTCAGCCCCTCTCCTAACCCCGACCCCCGTGATACTGACCCTCAGCCACCTCTCCTACACCCGACCCCCGGGGACACTGTCCCTCAGCCCTCTCTCCTACCCCCGACATCCGGGGACACTGACCCTCAGCCCACTCTCCCACCCCCGACCTCTGGGGGACACTGACCCTCAGCCCTCTCTCCTTCCCCCGACCGCCGGGACACTGACCCTCAGCCCGCTCTCCTACCCCCGACCCCCGGGACACTGACCCTCAGTCCCCTGTCCTACCCCCGACCCCCGGGACACTGACCCTCAGACCTCTCTCCTACCACCTGCACACTGACCCTCACCTCCTCTCCTACCTCCGATCCCCGGGACATTGACCCTCAGCCCCCTCTCCTACCCGCGACCAGCGGGGACAATGACCCTCAGCTCCCTCTCCAACTCCCGACCTCCGAGACGCTGACCCTCAACTCACTCTCCTGCACCCGACCCAAGGGACACTGACCCTCTCCTACCCCCGAGACACTGACACTCAGCCCCTCTCCTACACCCGAACCCCGGGGACACTGACCCTCAGCCCCCTCTCCTACCCTCGACCCCCGGGACACTGACCCTCAGCCCCCACTCCTACCCTCGACCCCCCAGACACTGACCCTCAGCCCCCTCTCCTACGCCCAGAACACTGACCCTTAACCCCCTCTCCTACCCCCGACCCTGACCCTCAGCCTCCTCTCCTACCCACGGGGGACAGTAACCCTCAGCCGCCTCTCCTACGCCCTACCCCCGGGGGACACCGACAATCAGCCACCTTTCCTACCCCCGGGGACACTGACACTCAGCCCCCTCTCCTACCCCCGACGACACAGACCCTCAGCCCCCTCTCCTACCCCCGGACACTGTCCCTCAGTCCCCTCTCCTACCACCGGGACAGTGACCCTCAGCCACCTCTCCTACCCCTGACCCCCGGGACACTGACCCTCAGCCCCCTCTCCTAACACCGTCCCCGGGGGACACTGACCCTCAGCCCCCTCTCCTACAAACGACCCCTGGGACACTGACCCTCAGCCGCCTCTCCTACCTCCGAACCCCCGGACACTGACCCTCAGCCACCTCTCCTACCCCCGACCCACTGGGCACTGACCCTCAGCCACCTCTCTCACCCCACACCCCTGGGACACTGACCCTCAGCCCCCTCCCTTACTCCCGACCCCCGGGACACTGACCCGCAGCCCCCTCTCCTACCCCCGACCGCCCGGACACTGAACCTCAGCCCACTCTCCTACCCCCGGGACACTGACCCTTAACCCCCTCTCCTACCCCCGACCCTGACCCTCAGCCTCCTCTCCAAACACCGACACACGGGACACTGTGCCTCAGCCCCCTCTCCTACGCCCGACCCCCGGGACACTAACCCTCAGCCCCCTCTCTCATCCCCGAACCCCGGGACACTAACCCTCAGCCCCCTCTCTCACCCCGACCCCAGGGACATTGACCATCAGCCCCCTCTCTCACTCCTGGCACTGACCCTCAGCCCCCTCTCCTACCCCCGGGCGACACTGACCCACAGCCCCCTCTCCTACGCCCTATCCCCGGGGGACACTGACCATCAGCCCCCTCTCCTACCCCCGGGGACACTGACACTCAGCACCCTCTCCTACCGCCGGGACACTGACCCACACCCCCCTCTGCTACGCCCGGGGTACACTGTCCCTCAGCCCCCTCTCCTACCCCCGGGACACTGACCCTCAGCACCCTCTCCTATCCCCGACGCCCGGGGACAGTGTCCCTCAGCCCCCTCTCCTACCCCCGACCCCCGGGACACTGACCCTCAGCCCCCTCTCCTACCTCCGAACCCCCGAACACTGATCCTCAGCCACCTCTCCTAACCCCGGGACACTGACACTCAGCACCCTCTCCTACCCCCGACCCCCGGGGACACTGACCCTCAGCTCCCTCTCCTACCCCCGACCCTATGGGCACTGACCCACAGCACCCTCTCTCACCCCGGACCCCCGGGACACTGACCCTCAACCCCCTCTCTCACCCCACACCCCTGTGACGCTGACCCTCAGACCCCTCCCCTACCCCCGACTCCTGGGACACTGACCCTCAGCCCCCTCTCCTACCCCCGACCCCCGGGGTCACTGACCCTCAGCCCCCTCTCCTACGCCCGGGACACTGACCCTCAGCCCCCTCTCCTACCCCCGGGGGACACAGACCCACAGCCCCCTCTCCTATCCCCTGGACACTGACCCTCAGCCCCCTCTCCTACCCCCAGGGGACACTGACCCTCAGCCCACTATCCTACGCCCTACACCCGGGGGACACTGACCATCAGCCCCCTCTCCAACCCCCGGGATACTGACACTCAGCCCCCTCACCTACCGCCGACCCCCTGGGCACTGACCCTCAGCAACCTCTCCTACCCCAGACCCCCTGGGCAGTGACGCGCAGCACCGTCTCTCACCCCCGACCCTCGGGACACTGACTATCAGCCCCCTCTCTCACCCCACACCCCTGGGACATTGACCCTCAGACACCTCCCCTAACCCCGACCCCCGGGACACTGACCCTAAGCCCCCTCTCCTACCCCCGAACCCCCGGGGACACTGACCCTCAGCCACCGATACTACGCCCTACCCCCGGTGGACACTGACCATCAGCCCCCTCTCCTACCCCCGGGACACTGACCCTCAGCACCCTCTCCTACCACCGGGACACTGACCCGCAGCCCCCACTCGTACCCCGAACCCGGGGACACTGACCCTCAGCCCCCTCTCCTACCCCAGGGACACTGACCCTTAGTCCCCTCTCCTATTTCCGACGCCCGGGACAGTGACCCTCAGCACCCTCTCGTCCCCCTGACCACCGGATATTGACCATCAGCCCCCTCTCCTAACCCCGACCCCCGGGGACACTGACGACACTCAGCCCCCTCTCCTACCCCCGACACCCGGGACACTGACCCTAAGCAAACTCTCCTACCTCCGACACCCCGGACACTGACCCTCAGCCCACTCTCCTATCCACGGGACACTGACCCTCAGCAGCCTCTCCTAACCCAGACCCCCGGGGACACTGACCCTCAGCCCCCTCTCCGACCACCGAACCCCTGGGCACTGACCCTCAGCACTCTCTCTCAACCCCGACCCCCGGGACACTGACCCTCAGCCCCCTTTCTCACCCCACACCCCTGGGACACTGACCCTCAGCCCCCTACCCTACCCCCGACTCCCGGGACACTGACCCTCAGCCCCCTCTCCTACCCCGACCCCCGGGACACTGACCCTCAGCCCCCTCTCCTACCACCGACCCCCGGAGACACTGACCCTCAGCCCAATCTCCTACCCCAGATCCCCGGGGACACTGACCCTCAGCCCCCTCTCCTACACACGATCCCCGGGGACACTGACCGTCAGCCCCCTCTCCGACTCCCGATGACACTGACTCTCAGCCCCCTCTCCTACACCCGATCCCCGGGGACACTGACCCTCAGCCCCCTCTCCTACACCCGATCCCCGGGGACACTGACCCTCAGCCCCTCTCCTATCGCCGATCCCCGGAAACTGACCCTCAGCCCCCTCTCCTACACTCGACCCCCGGGGACACTGACCCTCAGCCCTCTCTCCTACCCCCGACCTCCGGGGACACTGACCCTCAGCCCACTCTCCTACCCCCGACCTCCGGGGGACACTGACCCTCAGTCCCTTCTCCTACCCCCGAACCCCGGGGGACACTGACCCTCAGCCCCCTCTCCTACCCTCAGGCCCCGTGACACTGGCACTCAGCCCCCACTCCTACCCTCGGGACACTGACCTTCAGCCCCCTCTCCTACCCCCGACCACCGTGAACACAGACCCACAGCCCTCACTTCTGCCCCCGGGGGACACTGACCCTCAGCCCCCTCTCCTACCCCCGACCCTCGGGGACACTGACCGTCAGTCCCTTCTCCTACCCCCGAGCCCCGGGGACACTGACCCTTAGCCACCTCTCCTACCCTCAGCACCCGGGACACTGACACTCAGCCCCCTCTCTTACCCTCGGGACACTGACTCTGAGCCCCCTCTCCTATCCCCGACCCCCGGGGACACAGATCCTCAGCTCTCACTCCTGACCCCGGGGGACACTGACCCTCAGCCCACTCTCCTACCCCCGACTCCCGAGACACTGATCCTCAGCCCCCTCGCCTACCCCCGAACCCCGGGACACTGACCCTCAGCCCCCTCTCCTACCCACAGCCCCCGGGACACTGACCCTCAGGCCCCTCTCCTACCCCCGACCCCCGGGGGACACTGACCATCATCTCCCTCTCCGACCCCCGGGGACACTGACCCTCAGCCCCCTCTCCTACCCACGACCCCCGGGGACACTGACCCTCAGCCCCCTCTTCTACCCTCAGCCCCCGGGACACTGACCGTCAGCCGCCTCTCCTACCCCCGACCACCGGGACACTGACCCTCATCCCACTCTCCGACCCCCGATCAACGGGGTACACTGACCCTCAGCCCCGTCTGCGACCCCCTACCCCAGGGACACTGATTCTCAGCCCCCTCTCCTACCCCCGACCCCCGGGGACATTGACCCTCAGCCCCCTCTCCTGCCCCCGACCAACGGGGACACTGACACTCAGCCCCCTCTCCTACCCATTACTGTATAGCTCCCACAATCTGAAAAAGAGCACCTGTCCCAGTACTGAAACCTGGGGAACATCACTGTATACCTCCCATAGACTGAAAAACAGCAGCTGTCCAAATACTGAACCCTGGCAAACACATTGTATACCTCCCATAGACTGAAAAACAGCAGCTGCCCCAGTACTGAAACCAAGGGAACATCACTGTATACCTCCCATAGACTGAAAATCAGCAGCTGTCCCATTACTGAACCCTGGGGAACACTGTATTCCTCACAAAGACTGAAAAACAGGAGCAGTCCCAGTTCTGAACCCTGGGGAACACTGTATACCTCCCATAGACTGAAAACCATCAGCTGCCCCAGTACTGAATCGTGGGGAACACATTGTAGACCTCCCATAGACTGAAAAACAGCAGCTGTCCCAGTACTGAACCCTGCATAACACGCTGTAAACCACCCATAGAGTGAAAACCAGCAGCTGTCCCTGTACTGAAACCTGGGGTACATCACTTTATAACTCACATCGACTGCAAAACGGCAGAAGCCCCAGTGCTGAACCCTGGGGAACACATTTTGCCTCCCATAGACTGAAAAACAGCAGCTGTCCCAGTACTGAACCATGGGAAATTCACAGTATACCTCCCATAGACTGAAAACCAGCAGCTGCCCCAATACTGAATCGTTGGGAACACACTGTAGACCTCCCATAGACTGAAATACAGCAGCTGTCCCAATACTGAACCCTGGGTAACATCACTGTATACCTCTCACAGACAGAAACATAGCAGCTATCCCAGTACTGAACCCTGGGGAACATCACTGTATACCTCCCATAGACTAAAAATCAGCAGCTGTCCCAATACTGAACCCTGGGGAACACTGTATTCCTCCCATAGACTGAAAAACAGCAGCTGCCCCAGTACTGAATCCTGGGGAACATTGTATACCTCCCATAGACTGAAAAACAGCAGCTTTCCCAGTATTGAACCCGAGGGAACATCACTGTATACCTCCCATGGACTAAGAGCCAGCAACTGTCCCTGTACTGAAACCTGGGGAACATCAGGGTATAACTCCAATAGACTGCAAAACAGCAGCAGCCCAAGTGCTGAACCGTGGGGAACACATTCTGCCTCCCATAGACTGAAAACCAGCAGCTGTCCAAGTACTGAACCCTGGGGAACATCACTGTATACCTCCCAGAGACTGAAAAACAAGAACTGTCCCAGTATTGAAATCTGGGGAACAGCACTGTATACCTCCCAGAGATTGAACAACAGCAAATTTCCCAGTACTGAACACTCAGGAATATCACTGTATACCTCCCAAAGACTGAAACACAGCAGCTGTCCCAGCACTGAACACTGTATACCTGCCATAGACTGAATAACAGCAGCTGTCCCAATACTGAACCCTGGGAAACATAACAATATACCTCCCATAGACTGAAAAACAGCAGCTGTCCCAGTACTGAATCCTGGGGAACATTGCATACCTCCCATAGACTGAAAGACAGCAGCTGTCCCAGTACTGAACCCTAGGGAACATCACTGTATACCTCCCATAGACTGCAAAACAGCAGCTGCCCCAGTACTGAACCCTGGGAAACACTGTGTACCTCCCATAGACTTAAAAATACCATCTGCCGCAGTACTGAACGCTGGGGAATATCACCGTATAACTCCCACAGTCAGCAACATAGCAGCTGTCCCAATACTGAACCCTGGGAAACATCACTCTATACCTCCCAGAGACTGAAAAACAGCAGCTGTCCCAATCCTGAACCCTGGCGAACAAATTGTATACCTCGCATAGACAAAAAACAGCAGCTGCCTCAGTACTGTACCCCAGGGAACATCACTGTTTCCCTCTCCGAGATTGAAAAACAGCAGCTGACCCAGAACTGAACACTGGGGAACATCACTGTATACCTCCCAACATGAAAAACTGCTGCTGGCCGAGTACTGAACCCTGGGTAACACGCTGTAAACCTCCCATAGAGTGAAAAGCAGCAGCTGTCCCTGTACTGAAACCTGCGTAATATCGCTGTATAACTCCCATAGACTGCAACATAGCAGCAGCCCCAGTACTGAACCATGGGGAACATCACAGTATACCTCCCATACATGAAAAACAGCAGCTGCCCCAATACTGAACCCTGGGGAACATCACTGTATATCTCCCATGGACTGAAAAACAGCAGCTGTCCCAGTACGGAACCCTGCGGAACACTGTATACCTCGCATAGACTGCAAAACAGCAGTTGGCCCAGTGCTGAACCCTGGGGAACACATTTTGCCTTACATCGACTGAAAAACAACAGCTGTCCCAGTACTGAATCCTGGGGAAAACTACATACCTTCCATCGACTGAAAAACAGCAGCTGTCCCAGTTCTGAACCCTGGGGAACATCACCGTATAGCTCCCACAGACTGAAAAAGAGCAGCTGTCCCAATACTGAAATCTGGCGAACATCACTGTTTCCCTCCCGTCGACTGAAAAACAGCAGCTGTCCCAGTACTGAACACTGGGTAACACGCTGCAAACCTCCCACAGACTGAAAACAGCAGCTGTCCCAGTACTGAACCCTGGGAAACATCACTGTATACCTCCCACAGACTGAAAACAGCAGCTGTACCAGTACTGAACCCGAGGGAACATCACTGTACACCTCCCATAGACTGAAAATCAGCAGCTGCCCCTGTACTGAGCAGTGGGGAAGACTGAATATCTCCCATAGACTGCAAAAAGAGCAGCTGCCCCGATACTGAACCCTTGGAAACATCATTGTATATCTCCCATTCATGAAAAACAGCAGCTGCCCCACTACTGAACACTGGGAAACATGGTATACCTCCCATAGACTGAAAAATATCATCTATCACAGTACTGAACGCTGGGGAACATTACTGTATACCTCCCACAGACTGAAAAAGAGCACCTGTCCCAGTACTGAACCCTGGGGAACATCACTGTTCACCTCCGAAAGACTGAAAAACAGCAGCAGTCCAAATACTGAACCCTGGCAAACACATTGTATACCTCCCATAGACTGAAAAACAGTAGCTGCCCCAGGACTGAAACCATGGGAACATCACTGTTTCGCTCTCCGAGATTGAAAAACAGCAGCTGCCCCAGTACTGAACCCTGGGGAACACCGTATACCTCCCATGGACTGAAAAACAGCAGCTGTCCCAGTACTGAACCCTGGGGAACACTGTATTCCTCACAAAGACTGAAAAACAGGAGCAGTCCCAGTACTGAACCCTGGGGAACATCACTGTATACCTCCCATAGACTGAAAACCATCAGCTGCCCCAGTACTGAATCGTGGGGAACACACTGCAGACCTCCCATAGACGAAAAAACAGCAGCTGTCCCAGTACTGAACCCTGGGTAAAACGCTGTAAACCACCATAGAGTGAAAACCAGCAGCTGTCCCTGTACTGAAACCTGGGGTACATCACTGTATAACTCACATCGACTGCAAACCAGCAGCAGCCCCAGTGCTGAACCCTGGGGAACACATTTTGCCTCCCATAGACTGAAAAACAGCAGCTGTCCCAGGACTGAACCATGGGAAATTCACAGTATACCTCCCATAGACTGAAAAACAGCAGCTGCCCCAGTACTGAATCGTGGGGAACACACTGTAGACCTCCCATAGACTGAACGACAGCAGCTGTCCCAATACAGAATCTTGGGTAACATCACTGTATACATTCCTATAGACTGAAAAACAGCAGCTGTCCCAGTACTGAACCCTGGGGAACGCACGGTATACTTCCCATAGATAGAAAAACAGCAGCTGTCCCTGTACTGAAACCTGGGGAACATCACTGTATACATCACATAGACTGCAAAACAGCAGCTGCCCCAGTAATGAACCCTGGGATACATCACAGTATACCTCCCATACATAACAAACAGCAACTGCCCCAATATTGAACTCTGAGAACATCACTGTATAGCTCCCGTCAACTGGAAAAAATCAGCTGCCCCAATACTGAACCCTGGGGAACATCACTGTAAACCTCCCATAGACTGAAAACCAGCAGCTGCCTCAGTACTGAACCCAGGAAAACATCACTGTTTTCATCTCATAGACTGAAAAACAGCAGCTATCCCAGTACTGAACCGTGGGGTACATCTCTGTATACCTCTCATAGACAGAAACATAGCAGCTGTCCCAGTACTGAACCCTGAGAAACACTGTATACCTCCCAAAGACTGAAAAACTGCAGCTGTCCCTGTACTGAATCCTGGGGAACACTGTATACCTCCCATAGACTGAAAAACAGCAGCTTTCCCAGTATTGAACCCTAGGGAACATCACTGTATACCTCCCATGGACTGAGAGCCAGCAGCTGTCCGTTTGCTGAACCCTGGGGAACACATTTTGCCTCCCATAGACAGAAAACCAGCAGCTGTCCCAGTACTGAACCCTGGGGGACATCAATGTATACCTCCCAGAGTTTGAAAAACAGGAACTGTCCCAGGATTGAAATCTGGGGAATAGCACTGTAAACGTCCCAGAGATTGAACAACAGCAAATTTCCCAGTACTGAACACTCAGGAATATCACTGTATACCTCCCAAAGACTGAAAAACAGCAGCTGTCCCAGTACTCAACACTGTATACCTGCCATAGACTGAACCACAGCAGCTACCCCAGTACTGAACCCTGGAGAACAATATATACCTCCCATAGACTGAAAAACAGCGGCTGTCCCAGTACTGAACCCTGGGGAACATCACTATATCACTCCCATAGACTGAAAAACAGCAGCTGTCCCAGGACTGAACCCTGGGGAACATCACATTATACATCCCATACACTGCAAATCAGCAGCTGCACCAGTACTGAATCGTGGGGAACACACTATAGACCTCCCATGGACTGAAATACAGCAGCTGTCCCAATCCAGAACCCTGGGAAACATCACCGTATACCATTCATAGACTGAAATACAGCAGCTGTCCCAGTACTGAACCCTGGGGAACACTGTATTCCTCACAAAGACTGAAAAACAGGAGCAGTCCCAGTACTGAACCCTGGGGAACATCACTGTATACCTCCCATAGACTGAAAACCATCAGCTGCCCCAGTACTGAATCGTGGGGTACACACTGCAGACCTCCCATAGACGAAAAAACAGCAGCTGTCCCAGTACTGAACCCTGGGTAAAACGCTGTAAACCACCATAGACTGAAAACCAGCAGCTGTCCCTGTACTGAAACCTGGGGTACATTACTGTATAACTCACATCGACTGCAAACCAGCAGCAGCCCCAGTGCTGAACCCTGGGGAACACATTTTGCCTCCCATAGACTGAAAAACAGCAGCTGTCCCAGGACTGAACCATGGGAAATTCACAGTATACCTCCCATAGACTGAAAAACAGCAGCTGCCCCAGTACTGAATCGTGGGGAACACACTGTAGACCTCCCATAGACTGAACGACAGCAGCTGTCCCAATACAGAATCTTGGGTAACATCACTGTATACATTCCTATAGACTGAAAAACAGCAGCTGTCCCAGTACTGAACCCTGGGGAACGCACGGTATACTTCCCATAGATAGAAAAACAGCAGCTGTCCCTGTACTGAAACCTGGGGAACATCACTGTATACATCACATAGACTGCAAAACAGCAGCTGCCCCAGTAATGAACCCTGGGATACATCACAGTATACCTCCCATACATAACAAACAGCAACTGCCCCAATATTGAACTCTGAGAACATCACTGTATAGCTCCCGTCAACTGGAAAAAATCAGCTGCCCCAATACTGAACCCTGGGGAACATCACTGTAAACCTCCCATAGACTGAAAACCAGCAGCTGCCTCAGTACTGAACCCAGGAAAACATCACTGTTTTCATCTCATAGACTGAAAAACAGCAGCTATCCCAGTACTGAACCGTGGGGTACATCTCTGTATACCTCTCATAGACAGAAACATAGCAGCTGTCCCAGTACTGAACCCTGAGAAACACTGTATACCTCCCAAAGACTGAAAAACTGCAGCTGTCCCTGTACTGAATCCTGGGGAACACTGTATACCTCCCATAGACTGAAAAACAGCAGCTTTCCCAGTATTGAACCCTAGGGAACATCACTGTATACCTCCCATGGACTGAGAGCCAGCAGCTGTCCGTTTGCTGAACCCTGGGGAACACATTTTGCCTCCCATAGACAGAAAACCAGCAGCTGTCCCAGTACTGAACCCTGGGGGACATCACTGTATACCTCCCAGAGTTTGAAAAACAGGAACTGTCCCAGGATTGAAATCTGGGGAATAGCACTGTAAACGTCCCAGAGATTGAACAACAGCAAATTTCCCAGTACTGAACACTCAGGAATATCACTGTATACCTCCCAAAGACTGAAAAACAGCAGCTGTCCCAGTACTCAACACTGTATACCTGCCATAGACTGAACCACAGCAGCTACCCCAGTACTGAACCCTGGAGAACAATATATACCTCCCATAGACTGAAAAACAGCGGCTGTCCCAGTACTGAACCCTGGGGAACATCACTATATCACTCCCATAGACTGAAAAACAGCAGCTGTCCCAGGACTGAACCCTGGGGAACATCACATTATACATCCCATACACTGCAAATCAGCAGCTGCACCAGTACTGAATCGTGGGGAACACACTATAGACCTCCCATGGACTGAAATACAGCAGCTGTCCCAATCCAGAACCCTGGGAAACATCACCGTATACCATTCATAGACTGAAATACAGCAGCTGTCCCAGTACTGAACACTGGGTAACGCGCTGTAAACCTCCCATAGACTGAAAACCAGTAGCTGTCCCAGTACTGAACCCTGTGGAATATCACTGTATACCTCTCATAGAGAGAAACACAGCAGCTGTCTCAGTACTGAACCCTGGGAAACATTACTGTATACCTCCCATAGACTGAAAACAGCAGCTGCCCCAGTAGTGAACACTGGGGAACACTGTATACCTCCCATAGACTGAAAAACAGCAGCTGTCCCAGTACTGAACCCTGGGGAACATCACTGCATAACTCCCATAGACTGCAAAACAGCAGCAGCCCCAGTGCTGAACCCTGGGGAACACATTTTGCCTCCCATAGACTGTACAACAGCAGCTGACCCAGTATTGAACCCTGGAGAACAATATATACCTCCCATAGACTGAACGACAGCAGCTGTCCCAATACAGAATCTTGGGTAACATCACTGTATACATTCCTATAGACTGAAAAACAGCAGCTGTCCCAGTACTGAACCCTGGGGAACGCACGGTATACTTCCCATAGATAGAAAAACAGCAGCTGTCCCTGTACTGAAACCTGGGGAACATCACTGTATACATCACATAGACTGCAAAACAGCAGCTGCCCCAGTAATGAACCCTGGGGTACATCACAGTATACCTCCCATACATAACAAACAGCAACTGCCCCAATACTGAACTCTGAGAACATCACTGTGTAGCTCCCGTCAACTGGAAAACAGCAGCAGCCCCAATACTGAACCCTGGGGAACATAGAAACATAGAAACATAGAAAATAGGTGCAGGAGCAGGCCATTCAGCCCTTCTAGCCTGCACCGCCATTCAATGAGTTCATGGCTGAACATGAAACTTCAGTACCCACTTCCTGCTTTCACGCCATACCCCTTGACCCCCCGAGTAGTAAGGACTTCATCTAACTCCCTT
This sequence comes from Pristiophorus japonicus, assembly GCF_044704955.1. Taxonomy (NCBI): domain Eukaryota; kingdom Metazoa; phylum Chordata; class Chondrichthyes; family Pristiophoridae; genus Pristiophorus; species Pristiophorus japonicus. The sequence goes on along the minus strand of NC_092001.1, from coordinate 27,912,166 downwards.
TTGAATATATTTAGTGAATTGGCCTCAACTACTTCCTGTGGTAGAGAATTCCACAGGTTCACCACTCTCTGGGTGAAGAAGTTTCTCCTTACCTCGGTCCTAAATGGCTTGCCCCTTATCCTTAGACTGTGACCCCTGGTTCTGGACTTCCCCAACATTGGGAACATTCTTCCTGCATCCAACCTGTCCAAACCCGTCAGAATTTTAAACGTTTCTATGAGGTCCCCTCTCACTCTTCTGAACTCCAGTGAATACAAGCCCAGTTGATCCAGTCTTTCTTGATAGGTCAGTCCCACCATCCCGGGAATCATTCTGGTGAATCTTCGCTGCACTCCCTCAATAGCAAGTATGTCCTTCCTCAAGTTAGGAGACCAAAACTGTACACAATACTCCAGGTGTGGCCTCACCAAGGCCCTGTACAACTGTAGCAACACCTCCCTGCCCCTGTACTCAAATCCCCTCGCTATGAAGGCCAACATGCCATTTGCTTTCTTAACCGCCTGCTGCACCTGCATGCCAACCTTCAATGACTGATGTACCATGACACCCAGGTCTCGTTGCACCTTCCCTTTTCCTAATCTGTCACCATTCAGATAATAGTCTGTCTCTCTGTTTTTACCACCAAAATGGATAACCTCACATTTATCCACATTATACTTCATCTGCCACGCATTTGCCCACTCACCTAACCTATCCAAGTCACTCTGTAGCCTCATAGCATCCTCCTCGCAGCTCACACTGCCACCCAACTTAGTGTCATCCGCAAATTTGGAGATACTACATTTAATCCCCTCGTCTAAATCATTAATGTACAATGTAAACAGCTGGGGCCCCAGCACAGAACCCTGCGGTACCCCACTAGTCACTGCCTGCCATTCCGAAAAGTACCCATTTACTCCTACTCTTTGCTTCCTGTCTGACAACCAGTTCTCAATCCACGTCAGCACACTACCCCCAATCCCATGTGCTTTAACTTTGCACATTAATCTCCTGTGTGGGACCTTGTCGAAAGCCTTCTGAAAGTCCAAATATACCACATCAACTGGTACTCCTTTGTCCACTTTATTGGAAACATCCTCAAAAAATTCCAGAAGTTTTGTCAAGCATGATCTCCCTTTCACAAATCCATGCTGACTTGGACCTATCATGTCACCATTTTCCAAATGCGCTGCTATGACATCCTTAATAATTGATTCCATCATTTTACCCACTACTGAGGTCAGGCCGACCGGTCTATAATTCCCTGCTTTCTCTCTCCGTCCTTTTTTAAAAAGTGGGGTTACATTGGCTACCCTCCACTCGATAGGAACTGATCCAGAGTTAATGGAATGTTGGAAAATGACTGTCAATGCATCCGCTATTTCCAAGGCCACCTCCTTAAGTGCTCTGGGATGCAGTCCATCAGGCCCTGGGGATTTATCGGCCTTCAATCCCATCAATTTCCCCAACACAATTTCCCGACTAATAAAGATGTCCCTCAGTTCCTCCTCCTTAATAGAGCCTCTGACCACTTTTATATCCGGAAGGTTGTTTGTGTCCTCCTTAGTGAATACTGAAACAAAGTACTTGTTCAATTGGTCTGCCATTTCTTTGTTCCCCGTTATGACTTCCCCTGATTCTGACTGCAGGGGACCTACGTTTGTCTTTACTAACCTTTTTCTCTTTACATACCTATAGAAACTTTTGCAATCCGCCTTAATGTTCCCTGCAAGCTTCTTCTCGTACTCCATTTTCCCTGCCCTAATCAAACCCTTTGTCCTCCTCTGCTGAGTTCTAAATTTCTCCCAGTCCCCAGGTTCGCTGCTATTTCTGGCCAATTTGTATGCCATTTCCTTGGTTTTAATACTATCCCTGATTTCCCTAGATAGCCACGGTTGAGCCACCTTCCCTTTTTTATTTTTACGCCAGACAGGAATGTACAATTGTTGTAATTCATCCATGCGGTCTCTAAATGTCTGCCATTGCCCATCCACAGTCAACCCCTTAAGTATCATTAGCCAATCTATCTTAGCCAATTCATGCCTCATACCTTCAAAGTTACCCTTCTTTACGTTCTGGACCATGGTCTCTGAATTAACTGTTTCATTCTCCATCCTAATGCAGAATTCCACCATATTATGGTCACTCTTCCCCAAGGGGCCTCGCACAATGAGATTGTTAATTAATCCTCTCTCATTACACATCACTGTAAACCTCCCATAGACTGAAAACCAGCAGCTGCCTCAGTACTGAACCCAGGAAAACATCACTGTTTTCATCTCATAGACTGAAAAACAGCAGCTATCCCAGTACTGAACCGTGGGCTACATCACTGTATACCTCTCATAGACAGAAACATAGCAGCTGTCCCAGTACTGAACCCTGAGAAACACTGTATACCTCCCATAGACTGAAAAACTGCAGCTGTCCCTGTACTGATCCTGGGGAACACTGTATACCTCCCATAGACTGAAAAACAGCAGCTTTCCCAGTATTGAACCCTAGGGTACATCACTGTATACCTCCCATGGACTGAGAGCCAGCAGCTGTCCCTTTGCTGAACCCTGGGGAACACATTTTGCCTCCCATGGACTGAAAACCAGCAGCTGTCCCAGTACTGAACCCTGGGGGACATCACTGTATACCTCCCAGAGTTTGAAAAACAGGAACTGTGCCAGTACTGAATCGTGGTGAACACACTGTAGACCTCCCATAGACTGAAAAACAGAAGCTGTCCCAGTGTTGAACCCTGGGTAATACGCTGTAAACCTCCCATAGAGTGAAAAGCAGCAGCTGTCCCTGTACTGAAACCTGGTGAATATCGCTGTCTAACTCCCATAGACTGCAACATAGTAGCAGCCCCAGTACTGAACCATGGGGAACATCACAGTATACCTCCCATACATGAAAAACAGCAGCTGCCCCAATATTGAACCCTGGGGAACATCACTGTATATCTCCCATGGACTGAAAAACAGCAGCTGTCCCAGTACGGAACCCTGGGGAACACTGTATACCTCGCATAGACTGCAAAACAGCAGTTGGCCCAGTGCTGAACCCTGGGGGACACATTTTGCCTTCCAGCGACTGAATAACAGCAGCTGTCCCAGTACTGAATCCTGGGGAAAACTGCATACCTTCCATCGACTGAAAAACAGCAGCTGTCCCAGTTCTGAACCCTGGGAAACATCACTGTATACCTCCCACAGACTGAAAACAGCAGCTGTGCCAGTACTGAACCCTAGGGAACATCATTGTACACCTCCCATAGACTGAAAATCAGCAGCTGCCCCTGTACTGAGCAGTGGGGAACACTGAATATCTCCCACAGACTGCAAAAAGAGCAGCTGCCCCGAGACTGAACCCTGGGAAACATCATTGTATATCTCCCATTCATGAAAAACAGCAGCTGCCCCACTACTGAACAATGGGAAACATGGTATACCTCCCATAGACTGAAAAATATCATCTACCACAGTACTGAACGCTGCGGAACATCACTGTATACCTCCGATAGACTGAAAAACAGCAGCAGTCCAAATACTGAACCCGGGCAATCACATTATATACCTACCATAGACTGAAAACCAGCAGCTGCCCCAGGACTGAAACCAAGGGAACATCAGTGTTTCGCTCTCCGAGATTGAAAAACAGCAGCTGCCCCAGTACTGAACCCTGGGGAACACCGTATACCTCCCATGAACTGAAAAACAGCAGCTGTCCCAGTACTGAACCCTGGGGAACACTGTATTCCTCACAAAGACTGAAAAACAGGAGCAGTCCCAGTACTGAACCCTGGGGAACATCACTGTATACCTCCCACAGACTGAAAACCATCAGCTGCCCCAGTACTGAATCGTGGGGTACACACTGTAGACCTCCCATAGACTAAAAAACAGCAGCTGTCCCAGTACTGAACCCTGGGTAAAACGCTGTAAACCACCCATAGAGTGAAAACCAGCAGCTTTTCCTGTACTGAAACCTGGGGTACATCACTGTATAACGCACATCGACTGCAAACCAGCAGCAGCCCCAGTGCTGAACCCTGGGGAACACATTTTGCCTCCCATAGACTGAAAAACAGCAGCTGTCCCAGGACTGAACCATGGGAAATTCACAGTATACCTCCCATAGACTAAAAACCAGCAGCTGCCCCAGTACTGAATCGTGAGGAACACACTGTAGACCTCCCATAGACTGAAAAACAGCAGCTGTCCCAGTACTGAACCCTGGGGAACGCACGGTATACTTCCCATAGATAGAAAAACAGCAGCTGTCCCTGTACTGAAACCTGGGGAACATCACTGTATACATCACATAGACTGCAAAACAGCAGCTGCCCCAGTAATGAACCCTGGGGTACATCACAGTATACCTCCCATACATAACAAACAGCAACTGCCCCAATACTGAACTCTGAGAACATCACTGTATAGCTCCCGTCAACTGGAAAAAACCAGCTGCCCCAATACTGAACCCTGGGGAACATCACTGTAAACCTCCCATAGACTGAAAACCAGCAGCTGCCTCAGTACTGAACCCAGGAAAACATCACTGTTTTCATCTCATAGACTGAAAAACAGCAGCTATCCCAGTACTGAACCGTGGGGTACATCACTGTATACCTCTCATAGACAGAAACATAGCAGCTGTCCCAGTACTGAACCCTGAGAAACACTGTATACCTCCCAAAGACTGAAAAACTGCAGCTGTCCCTGTACTGAATCCTGGGGAACACTGTATACCTCCCATAGACTGAAAAACAGCAGCTTTCCCAGTATTGAACCCTAGGGAACATCACTGTTTACCTCCCATGGACTGAGAGCCAGCAGCTGTCCGTTTGCTGAACCCTGGGGAACACATTTTGCCTCCCATAGACAGAAAACCAGCAGCTGTCCCAGTACTGAACGCTGGGGGACATCACTGTAAACCTCCCAGAGTTTGAAAAACAGGAACTGTCCCAGGATTGAAATCTGGGGAATAGCACTGTAAACGTCCCTGAGATTGAACAACAGCGAATTTCCCAGTACTGAACACTCAGGAATATCACTGTATACCTCCCAAAGACTGAAAAACAGCAGCTGTCCCAGTACTCAACACTGTATACCTGCCATAGACTGAACCACAGCAGCTACCCCAGTACTGAACCCTGGAGAACAATATATACCTCCCATAGACTGAAAAACAGCGGCTGTCCCAGTACTGAACCCTGGGGAACATCACTATATCACTCCCATAGACTGAAAAACAGTAGCTGTCCCAGGACTGAACCCTGGGGAACATCACAGTATACATCCCATACACTGCAAATCAGCAGCTGCACCAGTACTGAATCGTGGGGAACACACTGTAGACCTCCCATGGATTGAAATACAGCAGCTGTCCCAATCCTGAACCCTGGGAAACATCACCGTATACCATTCATAGACTGAAATACAGCAGCTGTCCCAGTACTGAACACTGGGTAACATGCTGTAAACCTCCCATCGACTGAAAACCAGTAGCTGTCCCAGTACTGAACCCTGTGGAATATCACTGTATACCTCTCATTGAGAGAAACTCAGCAGCTGTCACAGTACTGAACCCTGGGAAACATTACTGTATACCTCCCATAGACTGAAAACAGCAGCTGCCCCAGTACTGAACACTGGGGAACACTGTATACCTACCATAGACTGAAAAACAGCAGCTGTCGCAGTACTGAACCCTAGGGTACATCACTGAAGACCTCCCATGGACTGAGAACCAGCAGCTGTCCCTGTACTGAACCCTGGGGAACATCACTGCATAACTCCCATAGACTGCAAAACAGCAGCAGCCCCAGTGCTGAACGCTGGGGAACACATTTTGCCTCCCATAGACTGTACAACAGCAGCTGACCCAGTATTGAACCCTGGAGAATAATATATACCTCCCATAGACTGAAAGACAGCGGCTGTCCCAGTACTCAACCCTGTGTAACATCACTGTGTACCTCCTATAGGCTGAAAAATAGCAGCTGTCCCAGTACTGAACCCTGGGGAACATGACAGTATACATCCCATAGACTGCAAAACAGCAGCTGCACCAGTACTGAATCGTGGGGAACACACTGTAGACCTCCCATGACTGAAATACAGCAGCTTTCCCAATACTGAACCCTGGGAAACATCACCGTATACCTTTCATAGACTGAAAAACAGCAGCTGTCCCAGTACTGAACACTGGGTAACACGCTGTAAACCTCCCATAGACTGAAAACCAGCAGCTGTCCCATACTGAACCCTGGGAAACATCATCGTATACCTTTCATAGACTGAAAAACAGCAGCTGTCCAAGAACTGAACACTGTGGAATATCACTGTATACCTCCCATAGACTGAAAAACAGCAGCTGCCTCAGTACTGAACTCTGGGGAACATCACTGTATACATCCCATAGTCTGAAAAACAGCAGCTGCCCCTGCACTGAATACTAGCAAACATCACTGTATATCTCCCATACTTAGAAAAACAGCAGCTGCCCTAGTACTGAACCCTGGGAAACACTGTATACCTCCCATAGACTGAAAAATAGCATCTGCTCCAGTACTGAACGCTGGGGAACATCACTGTATTCCTACCACAGACTGAAAAAGAGCAGCTGTCCCAATACTGAACCCTGGGGAACATCACTGTATACCTCCCGTCGACTGCAAAACAGCGGCTTCCCCAGTACTGAACCCTGGGTAACACGCTGCAAACCTCCCACAGACTGAAAATCAGCAGCTGCCCGAGTACTGGACCCTGGGACCATCACTGTTTCCCTCTCCGAGATTGAAAAACAGCAGCTGCCCCAGTACTGAACACTGGGGAAATCACTGTATACCTCCCACAGTCTGAAAAAGAGCAGCTGTCCCAGTACTGAAACCTGGGGAACATCATTGTATACCTCCCATGGACTGAAAAACAGCAGCTGCCCCAGTACTGAAACCCAGGGAACATCACTGTTTCCCTCTCCGAGATTGAAAAACAGCAGCTGCCCCAGTAGTGAACACTGGGGAAATCACTGTATACCTCCCAGACATGAAAAACTACAGCTGCCCCAGTACTGAACCATGGGGAACACTGTTTACCTCCCATGGACTGAAAAACAGCAGCTGTCCCAGTACTGAACCCTGGGAAACATCACCGTATACCTCCCATAGACTGTAAACCATCAGCTGCCCCAGTACTGAATCGTGGGAAACACACTGTAGACCTCACATAGACTGAAAAACAGCAGCTGTCCCAGTACAGAACCCTGGGTAACACGCTGTTAACCTCCCATCGAGTGAAAACCAGCAGCTGCCCCTGTACTGAAACCTGGGGAACATCACTGAAAAACTCCCATAGACTGCAAAACAGCAGCAGCCCGGGTACTGAAACCTGGGGAACATCACTGTATGACTCCCATAGACTGCAAAACAGCAGCAGCCCCAGTGCTGAAAACTGGTGAACACATTTTGCCTCCCATAGACTGAAAAACAGCAGCTGTCCCAGTACTGAACCCTGGGGAACACTGTATACCTCCAATAGACTGAAAACCAGCAGCTGCCGCAGTACTGAATCGTGGGGAACACACTGTAGACTTCCCATAGACTGAAAGACAGCAGCAGTCCCAGTACAGAACCTGGGTATCACGCTGAAAACCTCCCATAGTGTGAAAACCAACAGCAATCCCAGTACAGAATCCTGGGTAACATCACTGTATACCTCCCCGAGACTGAAACACAGCAGCAGTCCCTGTACAGAAGCCCAGGAAACATACCTGCATACCTCCTGTAGACGGAACAACAGCAGCTGTCCTAGTAGGGAAGCCTGGGGAACACTGAATACCTCGCATAGACTGAAAAACAACAGCTGGCCCAGTATTGAACCCTGGGGAAAATCACTGTATACCTCCGATAGACTGAAAAACAGCAGCTGGCCCAGTACTGAACCCTGGGGAACACACGGTATACCTCCCATAGATTGAAAAACAGCAGCTGTCCCTGTACTGAAACCTGGGGAACATCACTGTATACATCACATAGACTGCAAAAGAGCAGCTGCCCCAGTACTGAACCCTGGGGTACATCACAGTATACCTCCCGTACATAAAAAACAGCAGCTGCCCCAATACTGAACCCTGGGGAACATCACTTTAAACCTCCAATAGACTGAACACTAGCAGCTGCCCCAGTACTGAACCCTGGGAAACATCACTGTTTTCCTCCTATAGACTGAAAAACAGCAGCTATCCCAATACTGAACAGTGGGGTACATCACTGTATACCTCTCATAGACAGAAACATAGCAGATGCCCCAGTACTGAATGCTGGGGAACACTGTATACCTCCCATAGACTGAAAAACAGCAGCTGTCCCAGTACTGAACCCTATGGAACATCACTGCATACCTCGCATGGACTGAAAACCAGCAGCTGTCCCAGTACTGAACCCTGGGTAACACGCTGTAAACCTCCCAGAGTGTGAAAACCAGCAGCTGTCCTTATACTGAAAGCTGGGGAACATCACTGTATAACTCCCGTGGACTGCAAAACAGCAGCAGCCCCAGTGCTGAATCGTGGGTAACACACTGTAGACCTCCCATCGACTGAAAAACAGCAGCTGTCACAGTGCTGAACCCTGGGTAACACGCTGTAAACCTCCCATAGAGTGAAAAGCAGCAGTTGTCCCTGTACTGAAACATGGGGAATATCGCTGTATAACTCCCATAGAATGCAACATAGCAGCAGCCCCAGTACTGAACCATGGGGAACATCACAGTATACCTCCCATACATGAAAAACAGCAGCTGCCCCAATACTGAACCCTGGGGAACATCACTGTTTATCTCCCATGGACTGAAAAACAGCAGCTGTCCCAGTATGGAACCTTGGGGAACACTGTATACCTCGCATAGACTGCAAAACAGCAGTTGGCCCAGTGCTGAACCCTGGGGAACACATTTTGCCATCCATCGACTGAAAAACAGCAGCTGTCCCAGTACTGAATCCTGGGGAAAACTGCATACCTTCCATCGACTGAAAAACAGCAGCTGTCCCCATACTGAACCCTGGGGAACATCACCGTATAGCTCCCAAAGACTGAAAAAGAGCAGCTGTCCCAATACTAAAATTTGGGGAACATCACTGTTTCCCTCCCGTCGACTGAAAATCAGCAGCTGTCCCAGTACTGAACACTGGGTAACACGCTGCAAACATACCATAGACTGAAAACCAGCAGCTGTCCCAGTACTGAACCCTGGGAAACATCACTGTACACCTCCCACTGACTGAAAACAGCAGCTGTACCAGTACTGAATCCTGGGGAACATCACTGTAAATATCCCATAGACTGAAAATCAGCAGCTGCCCCTGTACTGAGCAGTGGGGAACACTGAATTTCTTCCATAGACTGCAAAAAGAGCAGCTGCCCCGAGACTGAACCCTGGTAAACATCATTGTATATCTCCCATTCATGAAAAACAGCAGCTGCCCCACTACTGAACACTGGGAAACATGGTATACCTCGCATAGACTGAAAAATATCATCTACCACAGTACTGAACGCTGGGGAACATCACTGTATACCTCCCATGGACTGAAAAACAGCAGCTGTCCCAGTACGGAACCTTGGGGAACACTGTATACCTCGCATAGACTGCAAAACAGCAGTTTGCCCAGTGCTGAACCCTGGGGAACACATTTTGCCATCCATCGACTGAAAAACAGCAGCTGTCCCAGTACTGAATCCTGGGGAAAACTGCATACCTTCCATCGACTGAAAAACAGCAGCTGTCCCCATACTGAACCCTGGGGAACATCACCGTATAGCTCCCACAGTCTGAAAAAGAGCAGCTGTCCCAATACTGAAATCTGGGGAACATCACTGTTTCCCTCCCGTCGACTGAAAAACAGCAGCTGTCCCAGTACTGAACACTGGGTAACACGCTGCAAACATACCATAGACTGAAAACCAGCAGCTGTCCCAGGACTGAACCCTGGGAAACATCACTGTACACCTCCCACAGACTGAAAACAGCAGCTGTACCAGTACTGAACCCTGGGGAACATCACTGTAAATCTCCCATAGACTGAAAATCAGCAGCTGCCCCTGTACTGAGCAGTGGGGAACACTGAATTTCTTCCATAGACTGCAAAAAGAGCAGCTGCCCCGAGACTGAACCCTGGGAAACATCATTGTATATCTCCCATTCATGAAAAACAGCAGCTGCCCCACTACTGAACACTGGGAAACATGGTATACCGCCCATAGACTGAAAAATATCATCTACCACTGTACTGAACGCTGGGGAACATTACTGTATACCTCCCACAGTCTGAAAAAGAGCATCTGTGCAGAATTGAACCCTGGGGAACATCACTGTATACCTCCGATAGACTGAAAAACAGCAGCAGTCCAAATACTGAACCCTGGCAAACACATTGTATACCTCCCATAGACTGAAAAACAGCAGCTGCCCCTGGACTGAAACCATGGGAACATCACAGTTTCCGTCTCCGAGATTGAAAAACAGCAGCTGCCCCAGTACTGAACCCTGGGGAACACCGTATACCTCCCATGGACTGAAAAACAGCAGCTGTCCCAGCACTGAACCCTGGGGAACACTGTATTCCTCACAAAGACTGAAAAACAGGAGCAGTCCCAGTACTGAACCCTGGGGAACATCACTATATCACTCCCATAGACTGAAAAACAGCAGCTGTCCCAGGACTGAACCCTGGGAAACATCACTGTACACCTCCCACAGACTGAAAACAGCAGCTGTACCAGTACTGAATCCTGGGGAACATCACTGTAAATATCCCATAGACTGAAAATCAGCAGCTGCCCCTGTACTGAGCAGTGGGGAACACTGAATATCTCCCATAGATTGCAAAAAGAGCAGCTGTCCCGAGACTGAACCCTGGTAAACATCATTGTATATCTCCCATTCATGAAAAACAGCAGCTGCCCCACTACTGAACACTGGGAAACATGGTATACCTCGCATAGACTGAAAAATATCATCTACCACAGTACTGAACGCTGGGGAACATCACTGTATACCTCCCATGGACTGAAAAACAGCAGCTGTCCCAGTACGGAACCTTGGGGAACACTGTATACCTCGCATAGACTGCAAAACAGCAGTTTGCCCAGTGCTGAACCCTGGGGAACACATTTTGCCATCCATCGACTGAAAAACAGCAGCTGTCCCAGTACTGAATCCTGGGGAAAACTGCATACCTTCCATCGACTGAAAAACAGCAGCTGTCCCCATACTGAACCCTGGGGAACATCACCGTATAGCTCCCACAGTCTGAAAAAGAGCAGCTGTCCCAATACTGAAATCTGGGGAACATCACTGTTTCCCTCCCGTCGACTGAAAAACAGCAGCTGTCCCAGTACTGAACACTGGGTAACACGCTGCAAACATACCATAGACTGAAAACCAGCAGCTGTCCCAGGACTGAACCCTGGGAAACATCACTGTACACCTCCCACAGACTGAAAACAGCAGCTGTACCAGTACTGAACCCTGGGGAACATCACTGTAAATCTCCCATAGACTGAAAATCAGCAGCTGCCCCTGTACTGAGCAGTGGGGAACACTGAATTTCTTCCATAGACTGCAAAAAGAGCAGCTGCCCCGAGACTGAACCCTGGGAAACATCATTGTATATCTCCCATTCATGAAAAACAGCAGCTGCCCCACTACTGAACACTGGGAAACATGGTATACCGCCCATAGACTGAAAAATATCATCTATCACTGTACTGAACGCTGGGGAACATTACTGTATACCTCCCACAGTCTGAAAAAGAGCACCTGTGCAGAATTGAACCCTGGGGAACATCACTGTATACCTCCGATAGACTGAAAAACAGCAGCAGTCCAAATACTGAACCCTGGCAAACACATTGTATACCTCCCATAGACTGAAAAACAGCAGCTGCCCCTGGACTGAAACCATGGGAACATCACTGTTTCCGTCTCCGAGATTGAAAAACAGCAGCTGCCCCAGTACTGAACCCTGGGGAACACCGTATACCTCCCATGGACTGAAAAACAGCAGCTGTCCCAGCACTGAACCCTGGGGAACACTGTATTCCTCACAAAGACTGAAAAACAGGAGCAGTCCCAGTACTGAACCCTGGGGAACATCACTATATCACTCCCATAGACTGAAAAACAGCAGCTGTCCCAGGACTGAACCCTGAGGAACATCACATTATACATCCCATACACTGCAAATCAGCAGCTGCACCAGTACTGAATCGTGGGGAACACACTGTAGACTTCCCATGGACTGAAATACAGCAGCTGTCCCAATCCTGAACCCTGGGAAACATCACCGTATACCATTCATAGACTGAAATACAGCAGCTGTCCCAGTACTGAACACTGGGTAACACGCTGTAAACCTCCAATAGACTGAAAACCAGCAGCTGTCCCAGTACTGAACCCTGTGGAATATCACTGTATACCTCTCATTGAGAGAAACACAGCAGCTGTCCCAGTACTGAACCCTACGGTACATCACTGAAGACCTCCCATGGACTGAGAACCACCAGCTGTCCCTGTACTGAAGCCTGGGAAACATCACTGTATAACTCCCATAGACTGCAAAACAGCAGCAGCCCCAGTGGTGAACCCTGGGGAACACATTTTGCCTCCCATAGACTGTACAACAGCAGCTGACCCAGTATTGAACCCTGGAGAACAATATATACCTCCCATCGACTGAAAAACAGCGGCTGTCCCAGTACTGAACCCTGTGTAACATCACTGTGTACCTCCTATAGGCTGAAAAATAGCAGCTGTCCCAGTACTGAACCCTGGGGAACATGACAGTATACATCCCATAGACTGCAAAACAGCAGCTGCACCAGTACTGAATCGTGGGGAACACACTGTAGACCTCCCATGACTGAAATACAGCAGCTGTCCCAATACTGAACCCTGGGAAACATCACCGTATACCTTTCATAGACTGAAAAACAGCAGCTGTCCCAGTACTGAACACTGGGTAACACGCTGTAAACCTCCCATAGACTGAAAACCAGCAGCTGTCCCAAGACTGAACCCTGGGAAACATCACCGTATACCTTTCATAGACTGAAAAACAGCAGCTGTCCAAGAACTGAACACTGTGGAATATCACTGTATACCTCCCATAGACTGAAAAACAGCAGCTGCCCCAGTACTGAACTCTGGGGAACATCACTGTATACCTCCCATAGTCTGAAAAACAGCAGCTGCCCCTGCACTGAACCCTAGCAAACATCACTGTATATCTCCCATACTTAGAAAAACAGCAGCTGCCCTAGTACTGAACCCTGGGAAACACTGTATACCTACCATAGGCTGAAAAATAGCATCTGCTCCAGTACTGAATGCTGGGGAACATTACTGTATTCCTACCACAGACTGAAAAAGAGCAGCTGTCCCAATACTGAACCCTGGGGAACATCACTGTATAACTCCCGTCGACTGCAAAACAGCGGCTGCCCAAGTAGTGAACCCTGGGTAACACGTTGCAAACCTCCCACAGACTGAAAACCAGCAGCTGTCCCAGTACCGAACTCTGGGAAACATCACTGTATTCCTCCCATAGACTGAAAAACAGCAGCTGTCCCAGTACTGAACACTGGGGTAAATGACTTTATACCTCCCATAGACTGAAAATCAGCAGCTGCCCCAGTACTGGACCCTAGGGAACATCACTGTTTACCTCCCATAGACTGAAAAACAGCAGCTGTCCCAGTACTGAACCCTGGGGAACACTATATTCCTCACAAAGACTGAAAAACTGCAGCAGTCCCAGTACTGAACCCTGGGGAAGACTGTTTACCTTCCATAGACTGAAAAACAGTAGCTGTTCCATTACTGAACCCTGGGAAACATCACCGTATAACTCCCATAGACTGTAAACCATCAGCTGCCCCAGTACTGAATCGTGGGGAACACACTGTAGACCTCACATAGACTGAAAAACAGCAGCTGTCCCAGTACTGAACCCTGGGTAACACGCTGTTAACCTCCCATAGAGTGAAAACCAGCAGCAGCCCGGGTACTGAGACCTGGGGAACATCACTGTATGACTCCCATAGACTGCAAAACAGCAGCAGCCCCAGTGCTGAAAACTGGGGAACACATTTTGCCTCCCATAGACTGATAAACAGCAGCTGTCCCAGTACTGAACCCTGGGGAACACTGTATACCTCCCATAGACTGAAAACCAGCAGCTGACCCAGTACTGAATGGTGGGGAACACACTGTGGACCTTCCATAGACTGAAAGACAGCAGCAGTCCCAGTACAGAACCTGGGTATCACGCTGAAAACCTCCCATAGTGTGAAAACCAACAACAGTCCCAGTACTGAATCCTGGGTAACATCACTGTATACCTCCCCGAGACTGAAACACAGCAGCAGTCCCTGTACAGAACCCCAGGAAACATACGTGCATACCTCCTGTAGACGGAACAACAGCAGCTGTCCTAGTAGGGAAGCCTGGGGAACACTGAATACCTCGCATAGACTGAAAAACAGCAGCTGGCCCAGTACTGAACCCTGGGGAAAATCACTTTATACCTCCTATAGACTGCAAAACAGCAGATGCCCCAGTACTGAACCCTGGGGTACATCACAGTATACCTCCCGTACATAACAAACAGCAGCTGCCCCAATACTGAACCCTGGGGAACATCACTTTAAACCTCCAATAGACTGAACACTAGCAGCTGCCCCAGTACTGACCCCTGGGAAACATCACTGTTTTCCTCCTATAGACTGAAAAACAACAGCTATCCCAATACTGAACAGTGGGGTACATCACTGTATACCTCTCATAGACAGAAACATAGCAGCTGCCCCAGTACTGAATGCTGGGGAACACTGTATACCTCCCATAGACTGAAAAATAGCAGCTGTCCCAGTACTGAACCCTATGGAACATCACTGTATACCTCCCATGGACTGAAAACCAGCAGCTGTCCCAGTATTGAACCCTGGGTAACACGCTGTAAACCTCCCAGAGAGTGAAAACCAGCAGCTGTCCCTGTACTGAAAGCTGGGGAACATCACTGTATAACTCCCGTAAACTACAAAACAGCAGCAGCCCCAGTGCTGAATCGTGGGGAACACACTGTAGATCTCCCATGGACTGAAAAACAGCAGCTGTCACAGTGCTGAACCCTGGGTAACACGCTGTAAACCTCCCATAGAGTGAAAAGCAGCAGTTGTCCCTGTACTGAAACATGGGGAATATCGCTGTATAACTCCCATAGAATGCAACATAGCAGCAGCCCCAGTACTGAACCATGGGGAACATCACAGTATACCTCCCATACATGAAAAACAGCAGCTGCCCCAATAATTAACCCTGGGGAACATCACTGTTTACCTCCCATGGACTGAAAAACAACAGCTGTCCCAGTACGGAACCTTGGGGAACACTGTATACCTCGCATAGACTGCAAAACAGCAGTTGGCTCAGTGCTGAACCCTGGGGAACACATTTTGCCATCCATCGACTGAAAAACAGCAGCTGTCCCAGTACTGAATCCTGGGGAAAACTGCATACCTTCCATCGACTGAAAAACAGCAGCTGTCCCCATACTGAACCCTGGGGAACATCACCGTATAGCTCCCACAGACTGAAAAAGAGCAGCTGTCCCAATACTGAAATCTGGGTAACACGCTGCAAACATACATAGACTGAAAACCAGCAGCTGTCCCAGTACTGAACCCTGGGGAACATCACTGTAAATCTCCCATAGACTGAAAATCAGCAGCTGCCCCTGTACTGAGCAGTGGGGAACACTGAATATCTCCCATAGACTGAAAAAGAGCAGCTGCCCCGAAACTGAACCCTGGGAAACATCATTGTTTCTCTCCCATTCATGAAAAACAGCAGCTGCCCCACTACTGAACACTGGGAAACATGGTATACCTCCCATAGACTGAAAAATATCATCTACCACAGTACTGAACGCTGGGGAACATTACTGTATACCTCCCACAGTCTGAAAAAGAGCACCTGTCGCAGTATTGAACCCTGGGGAACATCACTGTATACCTCCGATAGACTGAAAAACAGCAGCAGTCCAAATACTGAACCCTGGAAAACACATTGTATACCTCCCATAGACTGAAAAACAGCAGCTGCCCCTGGACTGAAACCATGGGACCATCACTGTTTCCGTCTCCGAGATTGAAAAACAGCAGCTGCCCCAGTACTGAAAACTTGGGAACACCGTATACCTCCCATGCACTGAAAAACAGCAGCTGTCCCAGCACTGAACCCTGGGGAACACTGTATTCCTCACAAAGACTGAAAAACAGGAGCAGTCCCACTACTGAACCCTGGGGAACATCACTGTATACCTCCGATAGACTGAAAAACAGCAGCAGTCCAAATACTGAACCCTGGAAAACACATTGTATACCTCCCATAGACTGAAAAACAGCAGCTGCCCCTGGACTGAAACCATGGGACCATCACTGTTTCCGTCTCCGAGATTGAAAAACAGCAGCTGCCCCAGTACTGAAAACTTGGGAACACCGTATACCTCCCATGAACTGAAAAACAGCAGCTGTCCCAGCACTGAACCCTGGGGAACACTGTATTCCTCACAAAGACTGAAAAACAGGAGCAGTCCCAGTACTGAACCCTGGGGAACATCACTGTATACCTCCCATAGACTGAAAACCATCAGCTGCCCCAGTGCTGAAACCTGGGGTACATCACTGTATAACTCACATCGACTGCAAAACATCAGCAGCCCCAGTGCTGAACCCTGGGGAAAACATTTTGCCTCCCATAGACTGAAAAACAGCAGCTGTCCCAGTACTGAACCATGGGAAATTCACAGTATACTTCAATAGACTGAAAACCAGCAGCTGCCCCAGTACTGAATCGTGGGGTACACACTGTAGACCTCCCATGGACTGAACGACAGCAGCTGTCCCAATAATGAATCCTGGGTAACATCACTGTATACCTCCTATAGACTGAAAAACAGCAGCTGTCCCAGTACTGCACCCTGGGGAACACACGGTATACTTCAATAGACTGAAAAACAGCAGCTGCCCCTGTACTGAAACCTGGGGAACATCACTGCATACATCACATAGACTGCAAAACAGCAGCTGCCCCAGTAATGAACCCTGGGGTACATCACAGTATACCTCCAATACATAACAAACAGCAGCTGCCCCAATACTGAACCCTGGGGAACATCACTGTATAGCTCCCGTCAACTGGAAAACAGCAGCTGCCCCAATACTGAACCCTGGGGAACATCACTGTAATCCTCCCATCGACTGAAAACCAGCAGCTGCCCCAGTACTGAAACGAGGAAAACATCACTGTTTTCATCTCATAGAATGAAAAACAGCAGCTATCCCAGTACTGAACCGTGGGGTACATCACTGTATACCTCTCATAGACAGAAACATAGCAGCTGTCCCAGTTCTGAACACTGGGAAACATCAGGGTATAACTCCAATAGACTGAAAAACTGCAGCTGTCCCTCTACTGAACTCTGGGGAACACATTTTGCCTCCCATAGACTGAAAACCAGCAGCTGTCCCAGTACTGAACCCTGGGGAACATCACTGTATACCTCCCAGAGATTGAAAAACAGGAACTGCCCCAGTACTGAAATCTGGGGAACAGCACTGTATACCTCCCAGAGATTGAACAACAGCAAATTTCCCAGGACTGAACATTCAGGAATATCACTGTATACCTCCCAAAGACTGAAAAACAGCAGCTGTCCCAGTACTCAACACTGTATACCTGCCATAGACTGAACAACAGCAGCTGCCCCAGTACAGAACCCTGGAGAACAATATATGCCTCCCATCGACTGAAAAACAGCGGCTGTCCCAGTACTGAACCCTGGGGAACATCACGATATCCCTCCCATAGACTGAAAAACAGCAGCTGTCCCAGTACTGAACCCTGTGGAATATCACTGTATACCTCCCATAGACTGAAAAACAGCAGCTGTCCCAGTACAGAACCCTGGGGAACATCACTGTATACCTCCCATAGACTGAAAAACAGCAGCTGTCCCAGTACTGAAACCTGTGGAATATCACTGTATACATCCCATGGACTGAAAAACAGCAGCTGTCCCAGTACTGAACCCTGGGGAACATCACTGTTTTCCTCTCATAGAATGAAAAACAGCAGCTATCCCAGTACTGAATCGTGGGGTACATCACTGTAAACCTCTCATAGACAGAAACATAGCAGCTGCCCCAGTACTGAACCCTGGGAAACATCACTGTATACCTCCCGTAGACTGAAAATCAGCAGCTGTTCCAGTACTGAACCCTAGGGAACATCACTGAAGACCTCCCATGTACTGAGAAATAGCAGCTGTCCCTGTACTGAGACCTGGGGAACATCACTGTATAACTCCCATAGACTGCAAAACAGCAGCAGCCCCAGTGCTGAACCCTGGGGAACACATTTTGCTTCCCATAGACTGTACAACAGCAGCTGACCCAGTATTGAACCCTGGAGAACAATATATACCTCCCATAGACTGAAAAACAGCGACTGTCCCAGCACTGAACCCTGTGTAACATCACTGTGTACCTCCTATAGACTGAAAAACAGCAGCTGTCCCAGTACTGAACCCTGGGGAACATGACAGTATACATCCCATAGACTGCAAATCAGCAGCTGCACCAGTACTGAATCGTGGGGAACACACTGTAGACATCCCATGGACTGAAATACAGCAGCTGTCCCAATACTGAACCCTGGGAAACATCACCGTATACCTTTCATAGATTGAAAAACAGCAGCTGTCCCAGTACTGAATTCAGGGTAACACGCTGTAAACCTCCCATAGACTAAAAAACAGCAGCTGTCCCTGTACTGAACCCTGTGGAATATCACTGTACACCTCTCATAGATGAAAAACAGCAGCTGTCCCAGTACTGAACCCTGGGCAACATCACTGTATACCTCCGATAGACTGAAAAACAGCAGCTGTCCCAGTACTGAACCCAGGGGAACATCACTTTATACCTTCCATAGACTGAAAAGCAGCAGCTGCCCCTGTACTGAACCCCAGCAAACATCACTGTATATCTCCCATACTTAAAAAAACAGCAGCTGCCCTAGTAGTGAACCCTGGGAAACACTGTATACCTCCCACAGACTGAAAAAGAGCAGCTGTCCCAATAGTGAACCCTGGAGAACATCACTGTGCACCTCCCGTCGACTGCAAAACAGCAGGTGCCCCAGTACTGAACCCTGGGTAACACACTGCAAATCTCTCACAGACTGAAAGCCAGCAGCTGTCCCAGTACTGAACCCTGGGAAACATAACTGTATTCCTCCCATAGACTGAAAAACAGCAGATGTCCCAGTACTGAACACTGGGGAAAATGACTTTATACCTCTCATAGACAGAAACACAGCAACTGTCCCAGTACTGAACTTGGGAAACATCCCTGTATACCTCCCACAGACTGAAAACCATCAGCTGCCCCAGTACTGAATCGTGGGGAACACACTGTATACGTCCCATAGACTGAAAATCAGCAGCTGCCCCAGTACTGGACCCTAGGGAACATCACTGTTTACCTCCCATAGACTGAAAAACAGCAGCTGTCCCAGTACTGAACCCTGGGAACATCACTGTTTCCCTCTCCGAGATTGAAAAACAGCAGCTGCCCCATGACTGAACACTGGGGTTATCAGTGTATACCTCCGACAGTCTGAAAAAGAGCAGCTGTCCCAGTACTGAAACCTGGGGAACATCATTATATACCTCCCATAGACTGAAAAGCAGCAGCTGTCCCAATACTGAGCCCTGGCAAACACATTGTATTCCTCCCATGGACTGAAAAACAGCAGCTGCCCCAGTACTGAAACCCAGGGAACATCACTGTTTCCCTCTCCGAGATTGAAAAACAGCAGCTGCCCCAGTAGTGAACACTGGGGCAATCACTGTATACCTCCCAAAGACTGAAAAACAGCAGCTGTTCCAGTACTGAATCCTAGGGAACATCACGGAAGACCTCCCATGTACTGAGAACCAGCAGCTGTCCCTGTACTGAAACCTGGGGAACATCACTGTATAACTCCCATAGACTGCAAAACAGCAGATGCCCCAGTGCTGAACCCTGGGGAACACATTTTGCTTCCCATAGACTGTACAACAGCAGCTGACCCAGTATTGAACCCTGGAGAACAATATATACCTCCCATAGACTGAAAAAGAGCAGCTGTCCCAATACTGAACCCTGGAGAACATCACTGTGTACCTCCCGTCGACTGCAAAACAGCAGCTGCCCCAGTACTGAACCCTGGGTAACACACTGCAAACCTCCCACAGACTGAATGCCAGCAGCTGTCCCAGTACTGAGCCCTGGGAAACATAACTGTATTCCTCCCATAGACTGAAAAACAGCAGATGTCCCAGTACTGAACACTGGGTTAAATGACTTTATACCTCTCATAGACAGAAACACAGCAACTGTCCCAGTACTGAACTTGGGAAACATCCCTGTATACCTCCCACAGACTGAAAACCATCAGTTACCCCAGTACTGAATCGTGGGGAACACACTCTATACGTCCCATAGACTGAAAATCAGCAGCTGCCCCAGTACTGGACCCGAGGGAACATCACTGTTTACCTCCCATAGACTGAAAAACAGCAGCTGTCCCAGTACTGAACCCTGGGAACATCACTGTTTCCCTCTCCGAGATTGAAAAACAGCAGCTGCCCCAGTACTGAACACTGGGGAAATCAGTGTATACCTCCTACAGTCTGAAAAAGAGCAGCTGTCCCAGTACTGAAACCTGGGGAACATCGTTGTATACCTCCCACAGACTGAAAAACAGCAGCTGTCCCAATACTGAGCCCTGGCAAACACATTGTATACCTCCCATGGACTGAAAAACAGCAGCTGCCCCAGTACTGAAACCCAGGGAACATCACTGTTTCCCTCTCCGAGATTGAAAAACATCAGCTGCCCCAGTAGTGAACACTGGGGCAATCACTGTATACCTCCCAAACATGAAAAACTGCAGCTGCCCCAGAACTGAACTCTGGGGAACACTGTATACCTCACATGGACTGAAAAACAGCAGCTGTCCCAGTACTGAACCATGGGGAACACTATATTCCTCACAAAGACTGAAAAACAGCAGCAGTCCCAGTACTGAACCCTGGGGAACATCACCGTATACCTCCCATAGACTGTAAACAATCAGCTGCCCCAGTACTGAATCGTGGGGAACACACTGTAGACATCACATAGACTGAAAAACAGCAGCTGTCCCAGTACTGAACCCTGGGTAACACGCTGTAAACCTCCCATAGAGTGAAAACCAGCAGCTGCCCCTGTACTGAAACCTGGGGAACATCACTGAAAAACTCCTATAGACTGCAAAACGGCAGCAGCCCGGGTACTGAAACCTGGGGAACATCACTGTATAATTCCCATAGACTGCAAAACAGCAGCAGCCGCAGTGCTGAACCCTGGGGAACACATTTTGCCTCCCATAGACTGAAAAACAGCAGCTGTCCCAGTACTGAACCCTAAATAACACTGTATACCTCCCATAGAATGAAAACCAGCAGCTGCCCCAGTACTGAATCGTGGGGAACACACTTTAGATCTCCCATAGACTGAAAGACAGCAGCAGACCCAGTACAGAACCTGGGTATCACGCTGAAAACCTCCCATAGTGTAAAAACCAACAGCAGTCCCAGTACTGAATCCTGGGTAACATCACTGTATACCTCCCCGAGACTGAAACACAGCAGCAGTCCTAGTACTGAACCCTGGGGAACACTGTGTACCTCCCATAGACTGCAAACCAGCAGCAGTCCCTGTACAGAACCCCAGGAAACATACCTGCATACCTCCTGTAGACGGAACAACAGCAGCTGTCCCAGTAGGGATGCCTGGGGAACACTGAATACCTCGCATAGACTGAAAAACAGCAGCTGGCCCAGTACTGAACCCTGGGGAAAATCACTGTATACCTCCTATAGACTGAAAAACAGCAGCTGGCCGAGTACTGAACCCTGGGGAGCACACGGTATACCTCTCATAGATTGAAAAACAGCAGCTGTCACTGTACTGAAACCTGGGGAACATCACTGTATACATCACAGAGACTGCAAAACAGCAGCTGCCCCAATACTGAACCCTGGGGAACATCACTTTAAAACTCCAATAGACTGAACACTAGCAGCTGTCCCAGTACTGAACCCTGGGAAACATCACTGTTTTCCTCCTATAGACTGAAAAACAGCAGTTATCCCAATACTGAACCGTGGGGTACATCACTGTATACCTCTTATAGACAGAAACATAGCAGCTGTCCCAGTAATGAACCCAGGGAAACATCACTGTATGCCTCCCATTGATTGAAAAACAGCAGCTGCCTCGGTACTGAATGCTGGGGAACACTGTATACCTCCCATAGACTGAAAAACAGCAACTGTCCCAGTACTGAACCCTATGGAACATCCCTGTATACCTCCCATGGACTGAATACCAGCAGCTGTCCCAGTACTGAACCCTGGGTAACACGCTGTAAAACTCCCAGAGAGTGAAAACCAGCAGCTGTCCCTGTACTGAACCCTGGGGAACATCTCTGTATAACTCCCGTGGACTGCAAAACAGCCGCTCTCCCAGTACTGAACCCTAGGGAACATCACTGTTTTTCTCCAATAGACTGAAAAACAGCAGCTGTCCCAATCCTGAACCCTGGGGAACTTTATATTCCTCACAAAGACTGAAAAACAGCAGCAGTCCCAGTATGAACCCTGGGAAACATCACTGTTTTCCTCTCATAGACTGAAAAACAGCAGCTATCCCAGTACTGAACCCTGGGAAACATCACGGTATACCTCCCATTGACTGAAAAACCAGCTGCCCCAGTACAGAATCCTGGGGAAAACATAACTGTATACATCCCATAGACTGTAAAACAGCAGCTGTCCCAGTACTGAATCCTGGGGAACACTGTATACCTCCCATAGACTGAAAAACAGCAGCTGCCCCAGTACTGAAAAATAGGGAACATCACTGTATACCTCCCATGCACTGAGGACCAGCAGCTATCCCTGTACTGAACATTGGGGAACATCACTGTATAGATCCCATAGAATTTACAACAGCAGCTGCCCCAGTATTGAACCCTGGAGAACAATTTATTCCTCCCATAGACTGAAAGACAGCAGCTGTCCCCGTGCGGAACCAAGTGTAACATCACTGTGTACCTCCTATAGACTGAGAAACAGCAGCTGTCCCAGTACTGAACCCTGGGGAACATCACTGTATACCGCCCATAGACTGTAAATCAGCAGCTGCACCAGTACTGAATCGTGGGGAACACACTGTAGACCTCCCATGGACTGAAATACAGCAGCTGTCCCAATACTGAACCCTGGGAAACATCACTGTATACCTTTCATAGACTGAAAAACATCAGCTGCCCAGTACTGAACACTGGGTAACACGCTGTAAACCTCCCATAGACTGAAAACCAGCAGCTGTCCCTGTACTGAACCCTGGGTAACACGCTGTAAACCTCCTATCGACTGAAAACCAGCAGCTGCCCCAGTACTGAATCGTGGGGAACACACTGTATACCTCACATAGACTGAAAAACAGAAGCTGTCCCAGTACTGAACCCTGGGTAACACGCTGTAAACCTCCATAGAGTGAAAACCAGCAGCTGCCCCTGTACTGAAACCTGGGGAACATCACTGAAAAACTCCCATAGACTGCAAAACAGCAGCAGCCCGGGTACTGAAACCTGGGGAACATCACTGTATAACTCCAATAGACTACAAAACGGCAGCAGCCGCAGTGCTGAACCCTGGGGAACACATTTTGCCTCCCATAGACCCATAGACTGAAAAACAGCAGCTGTCCCAGTACTGAACCCTGGGGAACACTGTATACCTCCAATAGACTGAAAACCAGCAGCTGCCCCAGTACTGAATCGTGGGGAACACACTGTAGACTTCCCATAGACTGAAAGACAGCAGCAGTCCCAGTACAGAACCTGGGTATCACGCTGAAAACCTCCCATAGAGTGAAAACCAACAGCAGTCCCAGTACTGAATCCTGGGTAACATCACTGTATACCTCCCCGAGACTGAAACACAGCAGCAGTCCTAGTACTGAACCCTGGGGAACACTGTGTACCTCCCATAGACTGCAAACCAGCAGCAGTCCCTGTACAGAATCCCAGGAAACATACCTGCATACCTCCTGTAGACGGAACAACAGCAGCTGTCCCAGTAGGGAAGCCTGGGGAACACTGAATACCTCGCATAGACTGAAAAACAGCAGCTGGCCCAGTACTGAACCCTGGGGAAAATCACTGTATACCTCCTATAGACTGAAAAACAGCAGCTGGCCTAGTACTGAAACCTGGGGAACACACGGTATACCTCCCATGGACTGAAAACCAGCAGCTGTCCCAGTACTGAACCCTGGGTAACACGCTGTAAAACTCCCAGAGAGTGAAAGCCAGCAGCTGTCACTGTACTGAACCCTGGGGAACAACTCTGTATAGATCCTATAGACTTTACAACAGCAGCTGCCCCAGTATTGAACCCTGGAGAACAATTTATTCCTCCCATAGACTGAAAGACAGCAGCTGTCCCAGTACGGAACCCTGTGTAACATCACTGTATACCTCCTATAGACTGAGAAACAGCAGCTGTCCCAGTACTGAATCGTGGGGAACACACTGTATACCTCCCATAGACTGAAAATCAGCAGCTGCCCCAGTACTGGACCGTAGGGAACATCACTGTATACCTCCCATAGACTGAAAAACAGCAGCTGTCCCAGTACTGAACCCTGGGAAACATCACTGTATACCTCCCATAGACTGAAAAACAACAGCTGTCCCAGTACTGAACCCTGGCAAACATTACTGTATATCTCCCATACTTAAAAAAAACAGCAGCTGCCCCAGTACTGACACCTGGGAAACACTGTATACCCCCGATAGACTGCAAATCAGCAGCTGCACCAGTACCGAATCGTGGGGAACACACTGTAGACCTCCCATGGACTGAAATACAGCAGCTGTCGCAATACTGAACCCTGGGAAACATCACTGTATACCTTTCATAGACTGAAAAACAGCAGCTGTCCCAGTACTGAACACTGGGTAACACGCTGTAAACCTCCCATAGACTGAAAACCAGCAGCTGTCCCTGTACTGAACCCTGGGTAACACGCTGTAAACCTCCTATAGACTGAAAACCAGCAGCTGCCCCAGTACTGAATCGTGGGGAACATACTGTGTACCTCACATAGACTGAAAAACAGCAGCTGTCCCAGTACTGAACCCTGGGTAACACGCTGTAAACCTCCCATAGAGTGAAAACCAGCAGCTGCCCCTGTACTGAAACCTGGGGAACATCACTGAAAAACTCCCATAGACTGCAAAACAGCAGCAGCCCAGGTACTGGAACCTGGGGAACATCACTGTATAACTCCAATAGACTACAAAACGGCAGCAGCCGCAGTGCTGAACCCTGGGGAACACATTTTGCCTCCCATTGACTGAAAAACAGCAGCTGTCCCAGTACTGAACCCTGGGGAACACTGTATACCTCCAACAGACTGAAAACCAGCAGCTGCTCCAGTACTGAATCGTGCGGAACACACTGTATACCTCCCATAGACTGAAAATCAGCAGCTGCCCCAGTACTGGACCCTAGGGAACATCACTGTATACCTCCCATAGACTGAAAAACAGCAGCTGTCCCAGTACTGAACCCTGGGAAACATCACTGTATACCTCCCATAGACTGAAAAACAACAGCTGTCCCAGTACTGAACCCTGGCAAACATCACTGTATATCTCCCATACTTAAAAAAAACAGCAGCTGCCCCAGTACTGACACCTGGGAAACACTGTATACCCCCCATAGACTGCAAATCAGCAGCTGCACCAGTACCGAATCGTGGGGAACACACTGTAGACCTCCCATGGACTGAAATACAGCAGCTGTCGCAATACTGAACCCTGGGAAACATCACTGTATACCTTTCATAGACTGAAAAACAGCAGCTGTCCCAGTACTGAACACTGGGTAACACGCTGTAAACCTCCCATAGACTGAAAACCAGCAGCTGTCCCTGTACTGAACCCTGGGTAACACGCTGTAAACCTCCCATAGAGTGAAAACCAGCAGCTGCCCCTGTACTGAAACCTGGGGAACATCACTGAAAAACTCCCATAGACTGCAAAACAGCAGCAGCCCGGGTACTGAAACCTGGGGAACATCACTGTATAACTCTAATAGACTACAAAACGGCAGCAGCCGCAGTGCTGAACCCTGGGGAACACATTTTGCCACCCATAGACTGAAAAACAGCAGCTGTCCCAGTACTGAAACCTGGGGAACACTGTATACCTCCAATAGACTGAAAACCAGCAGCTGCCCCAGTACTGATCGTGGGGAACACACTGTAGACCTCCCATAGACTGAAAGACAGCAGCAGTCCCAGTACAGAACCTGGATATCACGCTGAAAACCTCCCATAGAGTGAAAACCAACAGCAGTCCCAGTACTGAATCCTGGGTAACATCACTGTATACCTCCCCGAGACTGAAACACAGCAGCAGTCCTAGTACTGAACCCTGGGGAACACTGTGTACCTCCCATAGACTGCAAACCAGCAGCAGCCCCTGTACAGAACCCCAGGAAACATACCTGCATACCTCCTGTAGACTGAACAACAGCAGCTGTCCCAGTAGGGAAGCCTGGGGAACACTGAATACCTCGCATAGACTGAAAAACAGCAGCTGGCCCAGTACTGAACCCTGGGGAAAATCACTGTATACCTCCTATAGATTGAAAAACAACAGCTGTCCCTGTACTGAACCCTGGTAAACATCACTGTTTTCCTCCTATAGACTGAAAAACAGCAGCTATCCCAATACTGAACCGTGGGGTACATCACTGTATACCTCTCATAGACAGAAACATAGCAGCTGTCCCAGTAATGAACCCTGGGAAACACGCTGTAAAACTCCCAGAGAGTGAAAACCAGCAGCTGTCCCTGTACTGAACCCTGGGGAACATCACTGTATAACTCCCGTGGACTGCAAAACAGCAGCTCTCCCTGTACTGAACCCTGGGGAACATCACAGCACACCTCCCATAGATTGAAAAACAGCAGCTGTCCCAATCCTGAACCCTGGGGAACTTTATATGCCTCACAAAGACTGAAAAACAGCAGCAGTCCCAGTACTGAACCCTGGGAAACATCACTGTTTTCCTCTCATAGACTGAAAAACAGCAGCTATCCCAGTACTGAACCCTGGGAAACATCACGGTATACCTCCCATTGACTGAAAACACCAGCTGCCCCAGTACAGAATCCTGGGGAAAACATCACTGTATACATCCCATAGACTGTAAAACAGCAGCTGTCCCAGTACTGAATCCTGGGGAACGCTGTATACCTCCCATAGACTGAAAAACAGCAGCTGCCCCAGTACTGAAACCTAGGGAACATCACTGTATACCTCCCATGCACTGAGGACCGGCAGCTATCCCTGTACTGAACCCTGGGGAACATCACTGTATAGATCCCATAGACTTTACAACAGCAGCTGCCCCAGTATTGAACCCTGGAGAACAATTTATTCCTCCCATAGACTGAAAGACAGCAGCTGTCCCAGTACGGAACCCTGTGTAACATCACTGTGTACCTCCTATAGACTGAGAAACAGCAGCTGTCCCAGTACTGAACCCTGGGGAACATCACTGTATACCCCCCATACACTGCAAATCAGCAGCTGCACCAGTACTGAATCGTGGGGAACACACTGTAGACCTCCCATGGACTGAAATACAGCAGCTGTCCCAATACTGAACCCTGGGAAACATCACTGTATACCTTTCATAGACTGAAAAACAGCAGCTGTCCCAGTACTGAACACTGGGTAACACGCTGTAAACCTCCCATAGACTGAAAACCAGCAGCTGTCCCTGTACTGAACCCTGGGTAACACGCTGTAAACCTCCTATAGACTGAAAACCAGCAGCTGTCCCTGTACTGAACACTGGGTAACACGCTGTAAACCTCCCATAGACTGAAAAACAGCAGCTGTCCCAGTACTGAACCCTGGGGAACACTGTATACCTCCAATAGACTGAAAACCAGCAGCTTCCCCAGTACTGAATCGTGGGGAACACACTGTAGACTTCCCATAGACTGAAAGACAGCAGCAGTCCCAGTACAGAACCTGGGTATCACGCTGAAAACCTCCCATAGAGTGAAACACAACAGCAGTCCCAGTACTGAATCCTGGGTAACATCACTGTATACCTCCCCGAGGCTGAAACACAGCAGCAGTCCTAGTACTGAACCCTGGGGAACGCTGTGTACCTCCCATAGACTGCAAACCAGCAGCAGTCCCTGTACAGAACCCCAGGAAACATACCTGCATACCTCCTGTAGACGGAACAACAGCAGCTGTCCCAGTAGGGAAGCCTGGGGAACACTGAATACCTCGCATAGACTGAAAAACAGCAGCTGGCCCAGTACTGAACCCTGGGGAAAATCACTGTATACCTCCTATAGACTGAAAAACAGCAGCTGGCCAAGTACTGAACCCTGGGGAACACACGGTATACCTCCCATAGATTGAAAAACAACAGCTATCCCAATACTGAACCGTGGGGTACATCACTGTATACCTCTCATAGACAGAAACATAGCAGCTGTCCCAGTAATGAACCCTGGGAAACATCACTGTATGCCTCCCATTGATTGAAAAACAGCAGCTGCCCCGGTACTGAATGCTGCGGAACACTGTATACCTCCCATAGACTGAAAAACAGCAGCTGTCCTAGTACTGAACCCTATGGAACATCACTGTATACCTCCCATAGACTGAAAAACAGCAGCTGTCCCAGTACTGAACCCTGGGTAACATCACTGTATACCTCCCCGAGACTGAAACACAGCAGCAGTCCTAGTACTGAACCCTGGGGAGCACTGTGTACCTCCGATAGACTGCAAACCAGCAGCAGTCCCTGTACAGAACCCCAGGAAACATACCTGCATACCTCCTGTAGACGGAACAACAGCAGCTGTCCAAGTAGGGATGCCTGGGGAACACTGAATACCTCGCATAGACTGAAAAACAGCAGCTGTCCCAG